>NC_057715.1:92432637-92517607 GCF_004010195.1 Chiloscyllium plagiosum
TTCTTCCTGACCTCTCCGCCCCCACCCCCACTCCGGCCTATCACCCTCACCTTGACCTCCTTCCACCTATCGTATTTCTAACACCCCTCCCCCAAGTCTCTCCTCCCTACCTTTTATCTTAGCCTGCTGGACACACTTTCCTCATTCCTGAAGAAGGGCTCATGTCCGAAACGTTGATTCTCCTGCTCCTTGGATGCTGCCTGACCTGCTGCGCTTTTCCAACAACAAAATTTTCATCTCCACCTCAGCTCAATTGATGTAGATGGGGCCATGCCTTCCTCTTTGCTTCCTGAAATTGATGATCAGCTCTTTAGTTGTTGACATTAAAGGAGAGATTGTTATCTTTACACCGCGTCACCAAGCGCTGTATCTCATTTTGGTATTCTGTCTCGTCATCTCACTTGATATCCAGCCTACAATGGTGGTGTTGTCAGCAAACATGTAGATGGAGTTCAGGAGCAATTTGGGAACACAGTCATGAATGTACAGGGAGTACAGTAGGGGATGGGCACACATCTAGTCTTAATGATTGTCGTGGAGAAGGTGCTGTTGCCTATATTCACTGACAGTGGTCTGTGGGTCAGGAAGTCAAGGATCCAGTTGCAGAGGGCAGAGCAGAGACCTAAATCCTGGAGTTTGGAGATTAGTTTGGTTGGGATTGCAGTGTTGAAGGCGGAGCTATGATTTTACTTGAATTAAATTTGCATCTAACTATTGGTAGCATTAACACAGGAAGAGAAACCTGGTCAGCTGTTCAAATCACATTAATAGTTGTGATCAGTTGTGATCCAATTTAAAATATACAAAACAATGGACTCTAAAGTTATAAATAAATGAGGATAGGATTATAAAGTCCATCAAATAGTTACATATAAAAAAAAGTTAACCATGAGCTGTTTTGCTGTTTAGATTGTGACTACACAATCTGTGACAGTTGTATGTGACAGTTGACGAATGAAGTGGCAAGATAGAAGCACAAAGGCAATATCAGAACACGCAAAGGATCAAAAAGTATAAGGATAGGAGATATTTTTGTGCAGATGTGGGGAAACCAAACAAAGATAAAAGAACAACAGAAGTCACAAGTCATCTGTGGCCACTCGGCAGGAGCCATCAGAACTCGGCTAGAAATAGGATTCACATGGAGTAGTGTTAATGTGACTAAACTAATAACCCTGAAGTCTGAGGATATGTATTCGAATCCCATTGTGGCAGATTGTGGAATTGAAATGCAATAAGATGGGGGAGGGGGGGGGGGAGGATTCTCAAATGAAAAAGCTCACTCAATTCCATCCCATAGTTATTGTTCTAAAAAAATCAGTTGGTCCTTTGAGGAAAGATATCGGCCATCCTTTCCTGATCTGGCCTACATGTGACTCCAGGCCCACAGTAATGTGGTTGCAAGCGGCCTTTTAGTTGTTAATAGTTAGATGTAAATAAGTTAAAGAGGCATATTTATAAAGGCAAGGTACGCAGGACCTCCATAACCAATTTTTATGTTGGAATCAAGTGCATTAGAAATGGGACAAATGAAAGGTCCTCTTTCTCTACTCTAACTGTTTCCTATATACAACTGGTCTGGCAGCATTTATGGATAGGGAAAAATGTTTATGTCTCAGGTGTATGGTCTTTCATTGGAACTCCCCTTTAACACCACTTTTAGAATAATATCTCTTACTACTGCAACATGATTTTTTCAAGTCATCCTTTTGTCTTTCACAGCCTGAGGCAGTGGAGGTGCTCAATTTCTACAAGTTTTCTTTCTGTTTTTTCTTAGAGTTTCTCAATTTTTGTACCATTATAACATCTGAATTACAAGATTTAAAAGGCGTTTGGAAGGGTAAATGAACAGGAAAGATTTAGAGGGATATGGGCCAAGTGATTGCAAATGGGACTAGATTAGGTTAGGAAACCTGGTTGGCATGGACACTTTGGACTGAAGGGTCTTTTTCCGTGCTGCACGTCTCTATGACTCTATGACTCCTAACTGGCCCCTGGGTGATTAATACTGGCCTAGCCAGCAATGCCCATATCCAATGAATGAGTGCCTTCCTTTGTTAAGTATAATTTTTGTTACTTAATATATTGCCCATTGCCACTGCATCAATTGTCTCTTTTTCAAAATTGTCTGGGTCTGATCTTCTTGCAAGTTTAGGGACATGAACCCAGAACCTACTGCCTTAGATTAACATATGCAAATTTGAAATTAGAAAATGTTCAACAGACTAAAAGACATCAAAATATGAGTTTGGGTAGGGAGTGGATCTTACGTTCCCAGAAAATTGTACTTCCTCAAACCGCTGGTAGGTAGCATATGTGCACATGATGCAAAGCTGACACAAGAGGAAGGAAGGTTTGTATTTGTTCTCCGTGCCAGCCAAAAATCTTACTGCCAATGAATTATATTTGAAGTTTACTCCCTTGTTTTCTTTGGGCAAAGCAAACAGCCATATTCCAAAACTCCTCAAATGGCAAAGCAAAGGAGGACCACAGGAGGATAAAGTCAATGATAGGATTTGGCAGAAAGGCACAAAATTCAAGGCCGAAGCCTATAATGATGGATTAGAGCAATAGTGCAAGGGAGAGAAATTAAAATCAATTGTGTCAAACGTGACATTTACTTTGCACAAAGTATCCACCCATTTTTTTAAATTGAGATTTACTCAAGCAATGCAGTGATGATTATTTGAATGGTTGCATTTTACTTGTTTAAAAATATGAGTCAATCATCTTCAACACCTATTGTCCTAGTACATGCACACAAGGCAAAAATCTTAATTCCTTAGACAATAAATAATTCCTTTTAGTTTCATTATATGGAAGGCCCGAGTTCACTTCTTGTATCAAATCAATAACCCATATTAGACATAAAGTAATATCGGTGTTACTAAAACATGGAGAAACAAAAAAAACTCATATTTACACAACGATATATAAATATCGAGTTAGAAGAGCCATCAGTAAATGTACTGATCTGAACAGTAATGAATAGCAATCCATCATGATTATGATTTTTAATATCAATAATTGTCTACAGGAAAGCAAATTTACACGCAAGTTTAAAAACATCCATTCTTCAGTGACCTTCAACACTTACTTCTGAATTCATTAAGCTTGAAAAAGTAGTCGGGTTATTGTTTTTGATCTGATATGCTTGATAAGAAATGTTTGGATCAAACCCAGCTGAAGTAAATATTAGAGTAATTGGTAAAATATTTTTATGTATGCTTTTAACATGCAGTGCAGTGATCAATTATGTTCATACCTAACTCATTCCACTGTCTATCTGTCATTGTCATATGGAAGAATAATCTGAAATGTTACTTACATATTATTTAAAATTTATTTAACTCTACCACCTAATGTTTGTGCCCCTGTTTGTCTTTAAGCAATGATGCAAACCTTCTGAGCTGCAAATTGTCTCAGATGGGACGTAAGTTGGGGGATTTGTGTCAGGACCTGCTGGAATTCCTAATGAACAGATGTGTGCTGTAATTGTTCAGGAAATGTCAACCTTTAATCAATTGAATGTCACTGTGTAAGACTCTCTTGAGCTCAGGCTGGAGACTTAGGCCAGATATGCAAGGCTCTCTTGCTTGCTAACACCTGAAATCTGAGACCATTTGACACTGGGACAAATCTTTTGTTCAGAGACAAAAAAAACTGGAATCCAAAGTAGACAAGCAGAAGGCTGGAAGAACACAGCAAGCCAGGCAGCATCAGGAGGTGGAGAAGTCAACATTTCAGGTGGAACCCTTCTTCAGGACTGAGGGTGGGTGGAATAAAGGGGTTGCAGATAAAGGGGGTGGGAATGGCATGGTTGGGGAAGGGGGAGCTTGTGTTGAGGTAGGGATAGGTGAACACAGGTAGAGGGTACGATCTGGTTGGTCGATGGGAAGAATGAATCCAATTGATGGCTGGAAGGAAAATTGTTCAGAGGAATGGAAGGGAGGGGGAGGGGCTGGGAAGAGAGTCGGGAGATGAGAAGGAAGGTTATTTGAAATTGGAGAACTCAATGTTGAGTCCTCCAGGCTGTAGGCTGTCCAAGAGGAAGCTGCAATGTTGTTCCTCCAATTTGCTGTCTGATTCGCTGTAGCAATGGAGGAGGCCAAGGCTGGTCACATTGGAACAGGAGTGGGAAGGGGAATTAAAATGGACAGTAACTGGGAGATCAGGTTGGCCTGGCTGAGATGCTCGGCAAAACATGCCCTGAGTTTACGGTTAACCTCGGTCTCACCTGGAAGGACTGTTTGGAGCCGTGGATAGAGGTGAAGGGGGTGGTGTGCCAGCAGGTTTTGTATCTTTTACAGTTGCAGGGGAAGGTACTTGGGGGTTCGGTGGGGTTAGTGGGGAGAGTGGTGTGAACCAAGGATTGGTGAAGTGAACGGTCCTTGCAGAAGGGAGAGAGGGGTAGGGAGGGGAAGATGTTCTTGGTGGTGGGGTCTAATTGGAGTTGGCGGAAGTGTTTAAGGATGATACATTGGATGTGAAGACTGGTGGAGTGGTAGATTAGGACAAGAGGGACCCTGTCCTTGTTGCATTTAGTTGGGGGATTAAAAGCAGTGGAACAGGGAATGAAGGAAGTGCGGTCAAGGGCTGTCTGGATGACAGAGGGGGAACAGCACATTGTTCAAAATAGGTGGACATCTGGGATGCTTGGGAATGGAACGTCTCCTCATCCAAGCAGGAGGCGGAGGATTTGGGAGAATGGGATGGAGCAAAGTAGGTGGCAGGAAGTGTAGTCCAGGTGGTTATGAGAGTCTGTGGGTTTATAGTAAACTTCTGTCTGGAAACTGTCACCGGAGATGGAAATGGCGAGGTCAAGAAAGGGCAGGGAGATGTCCAAGATGGACCAGGTGAATTTGAGGGTGGGGTGGAAGTTGTGGACAAAGTTGATGAACTGCTCCAGTTCAGCCTGGGTGCAGAAATTTGGGAGGGGCGTGTTCTGGGGAGTTGGGTGGGGGTATGGGAAGGGATGCGGAGGGGGATGAGGTGAAGAGGGAGAGGGAGATTTGGAGGGGTAGGGTGCATTGTGGGGGTGGATGGGTGAAGAGAGAGAGCTGGTGTCAATTTAACTCAACAATTAGCACCACAAACAATACCCCATAACACGAGTTGAACTGCGAACCCTTCCAACCACTGATCCAATACCCTGACCACACGACAATCCTCCTAACCATCTATTTAGAAACCCCACTCCAACTAATAACCTCCTGACTATTGCACTGACCAATGACTTTGTCCCTCCCTCAACTAACCTGACTACCCCCAACCAACTGACTATTGCTCACCTAAGTTCACTCCTCCTGACCACCCAATGATTCAATTGCCCACATACAGCTATCCACCACACCCACTTACCCTCCTCACTGATTACCACCTACATACTTCACCTACCAGCCTCACTCATTCATTCATTTCCTCACTTACCCATTCAGTAACTCATCCATTTACTGCAAAAAAGTGGACCATTAAAAACATACTTAAATATGTCAGTTATTGGAGTCACAGAGTTATACAGCATAGACCCTTCAGTACAACTAGTCCACCCAAACTAGTCCCACCTGCCTGCACTTGGCCAATATCCCTCCAAATCTTTCCTATTCATGAACGTATGCAAACGTCTTTTAATTTCTCCCCGTGTCTGCATGGGTTTCCTCCGGGTGCTCCAGTTTCCTCCCACAGTCCAAAAATGTGCAGGTTAAGTGAATTGGCCGTAGTGTTAGGTGAAGGGGTAAATATAGGGGAATGGGTCTGGGTGGGTTGCTCTTCGGCGGGTCGGTGTGGACTTGTTGGGCCGAAGGGCCTGTTTCCACACTGTAAGTAATCTAATCTAATCTAATTGTTGTAACTGTATCTGCATCCAACCACTTTCTCTGGTAGTTCATTCCACACACAAACCACTCTCTCTGTAACAAAGTTGCTATTTTAAATCTTTCTCCTCTCACCTTACAAAATGAAGGTTTTGAACTCCCCCACCCGAGGGAAAAGATCCTTGTCATTCGCCTTATCTATGACCCTCATGGTTTATTAAACCTCAACAAGGTCACCTCTCAACCTCCCATTCTCCAGTGAAAAAAGTCCCAGTTTTTCCAATCTATTTTTATATCTCAAATCCTCCATTCTCAGCTACATGCTGATAAATCTTTTTTGAATCCCCTCCAGTTTAATAATATCCCTCCTATAACGGGGAGACCAGAATTGCACACAATACTCCAGAAGAGACATTAGGACAAGTGACTTAAAGCTTAGTTAAAGAAGTAGATTTTAAGAAGGATATGTGATGAGACTTGGAAAATAGAGGGATTCAAAGGAAGAATTCCAGAGCTGATTAAATGGACAAAAGCACAGAGCCAAAAGTAGGGCCATACAGAAGACATAATAAGAGGATCGCACAGTTTCATGGAGGCTATAGGAGGAGCTACAGGTGGTTACAGACATAAGGAGAGGCAAGACCATGGATGGATTTGAACATGATGAAAATTTTAAAATTGTGTTGTTGTGGATTGGACAGATACTATGGATTAGAGTGTTGATGAAGTGATCAGCATTTAAACTCTATTGTGGAAAGTGGGCATGTCTTTCTCTCTTCCATCTCCTCTTGTGCCTGACAGTCTTCCCCAGGTATGTCTGTATCAATCTTTCAATGATTCAGCTGAAATTGCAGGATGCAGCAACAACATCATCAAAGGGTCAAGTTACAGAAAACTGCAGTGATCATCAAGGCACTCAAAATTAATGCTGGTCTGGGCCAATATATCTCAAACTACAATTATATCTCATTTTCCTAGGAAGTGGAGGTCACAGCCTTGGCCAGCATTTCTTCCCCATCCTTAATTTTCCTTGAGATGGTAGTGTATTGGTACCTTGAACTGCAATTCATGTGGTCTAGATGAACTCACAGTGTGCTGTTAGAGAATGAGTTCCAGATAACACTGAAGAAACAATTATAAAGTTCCTGGTTCAGAATGGTGTTTGGCCTCGAGGGGTAAATGCACATTGTGGTGTTACCATGTATCTACTGCCCATGTCCTTCTAGATGGTAGAGTACATTATGGACATAATACATATAATATGGAGAGTGGTAGTCCATATGTGTTGGTGAGGTGTGACAGAGACAGTGTTAGAATGTGTGTTGGCATTGTGAGTGTGAGGTACAAGAAACAAGGTGGTGGTACTTGACCTTGCAAAGCGTAGAAGATCATTAGTCTTCTTCCTGCACTGCTGAGTGGTACCGATGGTGAGGGTGTCCAGAGCATGATTACACATATCTTTTCAATGAAGTTGACACAAAAGTTATCGCACAAAATTTTGAGAGAAGACATTTTCTTGAAGAATGTTGACTTAGCTCAGAAAATTGGTCTAACCTTTCTAAAAAGATAGCACGCAGAAATATTTTGCAGGCAGTGCATTTATCAGAAATAACAAGAGGTCAGGAGTCCATAATAACTTTTGAAGAAGTGGATAAATGTTTGACTAATAAAATGCAAACAGATCTGGTCCACAGGAGATTTGCTCCAGATAGATAATCTAAGTTATTGCACCTATATTACATCAGCTAGTTTGACATTGGTACTAAGACTATTGGGAGAACATGGTTTAAATAAACCATAATCAGCTAAGTGCCAATTTTGTCAAGATTCATGAAGGGTGCCTCTCCATGTGCCTGAGTGAGATTTTCATGTTATTTTCTGAATCTTCTCTCATTACCTATACACCACACTGCTATGGTGTATTACTTGTCTTAACCCAAGTTCCGAAATCACCCTGAAAAGCAAATTGTTTATAAGAGCATGTTGACTAATAGTTACAGTTCACAATGGGAGGAAATTATCTCTGTGCCCTTGTGCAGCCTATCAGATCTCAGATTGTCTTTGTGAATAATGGCTCACAGGTGAGATCTTTAAGGTCTCCTGTGAGTAGTTCCGCTTTAGAGATGATGTTCGTCAATCTGCAATAGTCAATGACATGGTCAAGATTACTTCTGATCAGGATTTGAATCCCACATTCCATATATTTCACATGTAATATGATTATAGATGACTTCAACCTAGACTGTGAAAATGCCAGTTTGCTCACAAGTAGAGTCCATATGTTGAGAAAGAAAACCATTACTTTCTCCATTTGTGGTTGCAACGATTTTCCATTGTTACTGCACGCTTATGGTTTGCATGAGTACAGAAGGCAGACCAGTTCATACTTGACAAAGTGAGTCACAGGTTCAGCCCAGTAAATTAAGTCCCCCTGACAACACCATTTTCCTTTCTTCCTGCTACTCACAGATGACCCCATCAATGCTGAACTTCCACACATTCTCATATAACTCCTTGAATGGTAACTTCATCCCCAACAATACCCTGAGTGCCTGCCCTGTAGTTTGTTCATGCGAACCATCATCTGCTGCATTGTCCTGCACATTAAAGCCAGGATGGTTGGGGTCAACAATGGCCCCCTCCTCCTGCAGTAATCCATATCATTACCTTGTTATATGTTGAGTTACTCCCCTTCACAATTATTATTCCCTTGAGTCCCTGCATGCTGCTTCCAACCTCCACAATTGAGTTCTCCAGCTTCCTTGCTACAATAATGACCCTCATAACTCCCCTTGACTTTCATTAAGCAGTCCACCAGGACTAATCATTGCTTATCCTCACGACTAACTTGGATGGAGAGCCCTGATTGATGAGTCACCAAATCCTGTACAGTTCCCTGAATGACTTCTTGGATTGTTTGCACTAGACCTGCAGGACTGACCGTGGTCTACTCCAGGATTGTAATTATAGGGACTCCCTGACTCTGGAGCCCAAAGCATCCAACTGACCCTCTCCAAACCCCTGGACTAACATTGGACACGGCCCTGGACTTGCTGTGCTGAGATAATCTGACTGAAAGCTGCCTTCCTTGGCATGACTGTGGACAACTTCCCCTTAGGCTTTAAGATACAATCATTTAGTTGATGCACATGCAGTGTGTTTGCCATGTGTACTGCTAGCAGATGGTGAAAATGTAAAATAGATGTAATAAGGTACCGTAGAGAAACATGGCATTCTCTTGACTGAACGGCTGACAACTATGATAATCTGCCTGACTGAGAGGTTTTAAGGTCTGGATGAGGGGACAAAGCGCAGAAATGGCAAGGCAAAGCAGAAACGTCATGCACTCCCAAATAGGTGCAAATAGAGTGAGCAACTAGAGAACAATTGAGAAACTCTGAAATGCTCACTGGTCAAATCCATAAGTCAGGTGCCTGTCCCTGTGCACAAAGTGTCCCAGCATCAACATTGCAATGAATGGTGCACTCCAAAATGCAGTATTGAGGTTCTGAACTGTATTATAAATGGTTGGTAGATGTGTCATGAGGCTGGGATGTGCCTACGGAAAGGCTGCCCATGAAGTGTGTGTTGAAATGTTGGGAACCGCTTTCCAAGACAGAAATCTGCAGGAGTATGCCGTGAGCTGGACTTACCAGGTAACGGGTATGACATCCTTCATCCTAATAGTAGGAAGGCAAAACACCATCCTGGTACCAAATCTGTGATGCATTTACATCACTGTTCTGACCTCTGAAAGAAATGTTACCTTCACAGAACTGAAAATAAAATCCATCACCCTCTATTTTAAAAACCTACATTCTCAAATCATAATATATTATACACCCTTATTACACACTGTGAAGACACAGTTTCTGCATCCTAACCCACAATGGGCAATTTGGAATTTTGCATCCTGTCTAACTGAGTCACCCTGCATGTTCCCATTCATCTTCAAAGCTGAGATACTCAGATGTTTGATCACTAAGGGAAGCAAATTTTATGGGGAAAGGGTAGGAACATGGAATTGAGGATTATCTGATCGGCCATAGAGTCATACAGTGATACGGCATGGAAACAGACCCTAAGGGCCAACCAGTCCACACCAGCCATGTTCCCGAATTAAACCAGAACCATTTGCCTACGCCTGCCCCATATCACTCCAAACCATTCTGATTCATGAACCTATCTAAATGTCTTTTAAACATTGTAACTATTATGCATCCTCCGCTTGCTCTGGCAGTTCATTCCACACACAAATCACTCTCCACACAAAAAGGTAATCCCTCATGTCCTTTTTAAATCTTTTTTCTCTCATCTTAAAAGTTTATGCCCCACCCTAGTTTTGAACTCCCCTTGTCTTTCACCTTATTTATGCTTCTCATCATTTTATAAACCTCAATAAGCTCACCCCTCAACCTCCTATGCTCCAGCGAAAAAACTCCCAGTCTTTCCAATCTGTTTTTATATTTCAAACCCTCCATTCCTAGCCGTGATCTCATTGAATGGCAGAGCAGATTCAATAGGCTGAATGGCCTCCTGTTGTTCCTCCGCCTTATGGTTGTATTTGGTCTCACAAAATCCACCTCAAACCTATAGTTTTGTCCTTTTGCCCAGGCTGTCATAGGGAACACAAACTAACACACAATCCTTCAATTATACTAAATCAATGTAGCTTAATAATTGAGCCATCTTTGCTATGAACTCACATGATAAATGTTGATTTTTGAGTTAGTGGTTGAATTATAACAGCACTTCCTTGTCAGCAGTGGAATTGGAGAGGCTTAGTGCTGGTGAATAATGTGAAGGAGGATTAATGTTGACAGAATATGCAACAAATCAGCAGGTTCTTTTATTGCACAACATTTGTTTTGTGCAGAACCTGCAGAGAGAGTCTGTGAGGATTACTAACACAGCCATCAAATATTCCATAGATTCTGACCACACTCCAATCTGTCATCATTCATATATTTGTGAATCTGTAATTGCTTGGGAACTACAACATGAGAAATAAATAGTCTTTACATTTAATTTGACCATAACAAACCAATATTGTTACTGGAAGGTTATTGTGATGAGCGGATGCCAAATTTTCAATCTGAAAATTTGCCACAACTGCTTAATGATACCATTCAAGCCATGTTGAATTTCCCGACAGTAACTTCAGTCTTTCCAATTTCTTTATTATTTCCAGGGATGTGGGGACCACTGGCTAGAATAACATTTGCTTCCCATCTTCAATTTTCTTGAACTGAGTGGCTTGCTAGGCCCTTTCAGAGGGCAGCTAATAGGAAACTACATTGCTGCAGGTCTGGAGTCACATATTGGCCAGGCCAGCACAGGGTTTTGCAACAATTAATGGGAGTTGTAGTTATAGCGGCATGGTGGCTCAGTGCTTAGCATTACAGCCTCACAGTACTAGAGACCCAGGTTTGATTCTACCCATGGGCAACTCTCTGTGTGGAGTTTGCACATTCTCTCTGTGTCTGTGTGGGTTTCCTCCAGGTGCCCCAGTTTCCTCCCACTGTCCAAAGATGTGCTTGTAGATGGACTGGCCTTGCTAAATTGTCCATAGTATCCAGGGATGTGTAAGTTAGGTGGATTAACAATGGGAGTTGAAGGGTTACAGGGATAGGGTAGGGACATGGGTCGCTGTTGGATCGTCAGCGTGGACTTGATGGGATAAATGGCCTGCTTCTCCAATTTCTGAGAAGCGCTTTCAATTTCAGATTGAATTTAAATACCACCAGTTGCCTTGCTGGTAATTGAACCCATATTCACAGGGTATTAGCCTGGGAATTCAGGATTACTAGTCCAGTGACATTAACAGTGTGCCACCAGTTCTCCCACAAATAATATGTTGACTTAAAAAGATTTCATCCACCAAATGACTGCTAAACTGGATTCACAAGAGACATAACGAAGCATAAGCAACTCACACAATGACATGCAAGGTGGCAAAGTGTTGGTTTTGAACATTTCATCTGAAAGAAAAACTGGCTTTTAGTCAGCATTTATCAAAATCTCATGATATTCCAAATCACTTCTTAATCTAATTGAAGTACTTTTGAACTGCAATTGTTGTTGCTAGGTCATAGATCACATTGAATGGCAGGACAGACTAGGGGCTGAATGGCCTAGTCAAGATCCTATGGGCTGAATTACTAAAAATCAATTTCAGGGAGGTTCATGAAGCATTTAAATCCAAGAGCTCTGGTGAGTTATCTCACATAATTTTCTGCAGCTCGCCTCATTATATATGTGTCCCATGCCATCCTCATGCTATTGTGCCCTCTATAGTGCCAGGCAATCTCTTCCTCCTCCAGATCCTCCCAGGATTCCAGGTCCTGTGACCGTATTTATGTCTCAGCCGTATGCCAGGTCAGGCACTGTCAGATGAAAGCTGCCTTTCACAGTGCACATTATCGGAGGGAACAATAAAGACAGGTTTCTGAGGGAGCACAAGCAGCACCGCTGACACTTTATAGCAAATACAAGATCATATTTGTAAATGTATTGTATTGCTATCGTACATCATCACCTCTCTTATGAACTAAGCGACACAGGCTACCCTGTCCTTAGCATAATACCATGTCAGAACACTGTATAAGGGAAAGTTATCCTTTCACTAACATCCAGTGATTCATAACATCTTCTCAATGTTCAATGTGGGAGCACCACATACTGGAAAAGCTCATCAATGCTCTGGGACATTTTCAATCTGCAGTGACAATGCACCTTGATTATATGGAGAAAATGGCATTGAGGATGATAGGTCTCCTGTACACATCCTGAGGGGACCTTCAGTTGCAACTAGTCCATGTGGAAGCTGTTCGGCAGCTGTTGGAGGTTACTGCTGGTCCTGGGCCAGCACATCTGTTCCTCCTCCACAATCCCTCTGCCTTCATTGCATCATGGCTATAGTGATGATGATACACGATGTGTGGCTAGATCCATTGGTCATGTTTCCAATTAATTTGAATACAGAAAATCCGAAACAGAACAGGTCCTTAGTAATGTGCTCAGTCAATATTCACATCCCAAACATGGTTTAGCATAGTCCTCCATACAGTGAGTGTGTAGGACTCTGATAAGGAGGGCCATGGAATGTCTCCGCATGGAGCTTTAACATACTTGACCTTTTTCTGATGCATGTAGTACGAGCCATGCTGAACAAATACAGGAGGAGATTGTAAGTGCAGTAATATAACGGAAACCCTCTTATCCACCTTGTCCACCCTGCTCCTACATTAACTCAGAAAGGCAGCATTTCAGGTAAAATCATGTTGATGGATACTGACAGTTCAAGGTGAGAGAATATCAGCTTTGTGCCCTTGTGATGCCATTGAGATCTAGGATTGTCTTTGTGAGTAGTGGCCTACAGGTGAGACTTTAAATGTCTCCTGTGATTAGTTTTGCTTCACGGTGATGACTATGATCAATCTACAATGACCCATGACCCAGATGATTACTGTGAGATTGCCTTTTAATGTAATTACCCCATGAAAGACCTCACGTCACTCACAAGTAGAACTCTTGGCAGGGGGAGGTGCAGGTTCATCCTGCTAATCAAGGGCCATCCACGAACCTCCAAGTTCCTTTCTTCTTTGTACTCACTGTTGACCCCATCAGCACGGAGCTCTCAGACATTTCCACTCTACTCTTTCATTTGCATCTTCATTTCAATATTAGCCCTTCAGCCCCAGCCCTAAAGCTTAACCAGGCCAACAATAGTGCTGCATTGTCCCCCCTGTTGAATCCAGAATGGTTGTGACAGTCAATGACCTCTGAACCCCCAGTGGCCCATGTCCTCCAATATACTATTGTCTCCCACCCTTACATGGAGAGTTGCATGCTTTCACAGTTATTGTCCCATTTGCATCCCAGTATGCTGCATCGAATTCCCACTATTGACTTGCTCAGTTTCTCTATCATGCAGTGGTCCCTGATGATCCCACTTGGCTTTCAATGAACAAACTCACTGTGGCCCATTCCCTGACTGACTTGGAATGACAGCCATGGCTCATAAGTAACTGGGCCTCTGACTGATCACTATGCAGTTCCCTGACTCACTTACTGTGAATCCCAGCAATGGTTGAACTGAGACTGCAGTCTTGACCAAGGCCCATTCCCCGAGCTGTCACATTGTGGAATTCCTGACCTTTGTGGATTTCCAAATGGCCAACTGACAGTGTCCAAGCCCCAGAACTAAGATCAGAGTTTGCCCCTCATTGACTACAATGGGTCCCCCTAATGGACAACAGTTCTCCTTGACTTAACTGAGGATTACTCCCCCGAAACGTTGAGACATGCCATTTAGTTGAATCACATTTAGTGTAGTTGCCATGGACGCTGCTGGCACATGGTGTCAGTAAGATGTTGATGTAGAATAGTACAGCACAGAAAAATGTTTACCCACTTGACTGATCAGTGCTGACAAATATGACAAGCTGCCTGGTGTTATGTCTGCACTAACAGGGAAATATGGTGAGTCTTTAAGTTCTGAATGAGCTGACAAAGTATAAAAAACCAAGACAAGGCATAACAGAGATGTGAACATCCAGATAGATACAAAGTAAGTGAGAGTTTATTAAGCAAGCCAGGAATTCTGAGATGCAGCCTTATACAATGCATGAGATAGGTAGTAATCCCTGCTAACAAAGTGGCCTAGCAGATGCATTATAATCCCAAGTGTAGTATTGAAGTTTAAAACTCTATTTTAATCAAGTCAGAGATGTGCCATGAGGATGTGATGAAGCAGCCGTGTGTCTGATGCTACTCTCTGTAGATGGGGGTGCTCATTGCGATGGAGCCCACCCTGAGGACCAAGCACCAACCTGGAGACACCAGATAACTGCTCAGACTTTCAGGTTGGAATTGTCACCGTTTACTTTCCCTCCAGCACTTCGGAGATTAGGAAACGGCATATAAATGAGGCAAGATTAGGTACTAATGGCATATAAATGCATAAAAATAGACTTGTCACCACACAGTAGTGAGATTGTCACACCATTCGAAACAAGGTTATTCTTGCAAAATTGGACTTCTTTCTCTCCACAGAAAATCAAAAGAACTGCAGGTGCTGGAAATCAGAAATTGCTGGAAATACACTTCAGGTCTGGCAGCATCTGTGGAGAGAAATCCACAAGGACCCTTCTTCAGAACTCTGAAGTTTCGAACTTCCAGAACTCTAAACCTGAAACATTAACTCCACAGATGCTGCCAGACCTGCTGAGTTTTTCCAGCATTTTGTTTCTTTATCGCCATGTTGAGAATGTTATTTTTGCCATGTCACTGTATTCTCCCAACTGACTCCCATTGCACAGGTTGTTCATGGGTTAGGAAAATTTAGCCATAACGTTCTGTGCAAGTAAGCATGGTGGCCCAGTTATATACAGTAAGGAACCGCAAACAGCAATGAGATAAATGATTAGTTACCTGTTTTGCTGGGATTGATTAAACAATGAAATTTGGCCATAAAAGCATGTGGAGCACTGACTTCTGTTCTTCAAACAACTATTTCAAAAAAGATTTATGTCCACCTGAATGGGTGGATAAAGTCTCTGTTCAACATATAAACTGGACAACAGACCATGATGTTCAGTCCCTCGAGCTGGCTCTGCTATTCAGTAGGATCATGGATAACCCTCATAGCCACTTTTCTGTGTTTTCTTCATAGACCATTCAAGAATCTAACAATCTCAGCCTTAAACATACACAAGGACGCCATAGCTCTCTCTGGAAAAGAATTCCAAAGACTTGCAACAAAAAATTCCTCCTCATCTTAGTCTTAAATGGGCACCCTTTGTTTTTCTGAGACTATGTCCTCTGGTCCTCGACTCTCCCATGAGGGGAGCCATCCTCTCAGCATTTACCTATCAAGTCACTTGAGAATCCTAAATGTTTCAATAAGACCACCTCTCATGCTGCTAAACCCAGTTAAGTAGAGTCCCAATCTGTTTAGTCTTCAGTCGTAAGGCATTCCCTCCAGATTGGGGATCATCCGAGTGAACCGTCTCTGAACTGTCTCCAAACAAACAATATCTTTCTTTAAATAAGGGGAACAAAACTGCTCACAGAGATGTGATTCCACCAGCACTTTGTACGGTTACAATGACACTTGAACTCTAATGCTCTTAAAAAAGGGTGAATATTCCATTGGCTTTCCTTTTCACTTGCTGCACCTGCTAGCTTTCTGTGTTTCAAGCAAAATTGCCCTCAGCTCCCATTGTGTTGCAGCTTTGTGCAGTTTTTCTCTATTTATTTAATACTCTGTTCTTTTGTTCTCCCTCCCTAAATGAACAATCTCATATTTTCACATTATTATCCATTGTCAACCTTTTTCCCACTTACTTAACCTATCAATATATCTCTGTAAACTGTTTGTATGCCTTTTGCAACTTGCCTTTCCACCTATTTTTGTGTTGTCTGCAAATTTGGCTATACTGCATTTGTTTCATTCTTGCTGAAAAAAGGACCTCTTATCCCCACTAACAGTATTGCTTACAAGGTAACATTCTTTCAGAACTGCAGTGAAGTGTTCACTTAGATTACATTCTTCAGTGTGTCTTGTAGCTTGAACTCAGGGCCATGTGTCTAAAAGCAAGGAGTGTCACTTGAAAGTAATATGCAGGCATGAATGTGTGTCATGACCATACTGTGACAATCTTACCTCGAACTGCGTTTGAGTCTGTCCTATGATCGAAATGGCTCACAAAGTAGTCACAAATAATACAAATCAAGAATTACAACACTATTAATTCTATAATTTAAATGCAGGCAGCATATTCAATTAAAATAATGATTAGATTAGATTCCCTACAGTGTGGAAACAGGCCTTTTGGCCCAACCAGTCCACACTGACCCTCCAAAGAGCATCCCACCCAGACCCGTTCCCCCTCTGACTAATGCACCTAACACTATGGGCAATTTACCATGGCCAATTCACCTGCCCTGCATATCTTTGGATCGTGGGAAGAAACCAGAGCACCTGGAGGAAACCCATGCAGACACTGGGAGAATGTGCAAACTCCACACAGACATTCACCCAAGGCTGGAATCGAACCTGCGATCCTGGTGCTGCAAGGCAGCAGTGCTAAGCACTGAGCCACCATGCCACCCTGTGAAGTAAGTTATATACAATGCAATTATTATTAATATTATCCATAAATGACATTGCATCTCACTATAGAGATAATAAGTTGATGACTGGAAGATGACAGACTGTAATAAAAAATAAATTATTACATTTCCGATCTTTAAAAAGCACATGATAGTCTCCTCATGACTGGCTTACAAGACATTTGACTGCAGAGCCTTCAGGTCTTACAACTGCCCAATTCATTGGTGCACATTTTAACTCTGATAACTTACAATTATCAAGAGCAGATGTTATCGGACAGTAATTAATTATAATTACAATAAATTCAAATTCTATAAAGCAATTCAACCATCAGTGTCCCTTTAGAGTGACCACGAATTATACTGATTTTAATTTCTTTGAATATTTTTATTTAAACGATGCATGGTCCTGACTTCATTAAAAATTATGTTGAAGGAAGTATTGAGCATGACAGCACCAGCGAGCAGAATTAATAGGCATAGTGAAGTTGCAGCACCTCAGTGTTAGTGATAATGAGTCCCACGTGCAAGTCTCTGGGTGAAAAAGAAGTTGTGCAAAAGACTGCAATTCTATTCGGTTACTTAACCTATCCCGGGGCAGTATTTCAAATTATTTTCCTGAAGTAAATTGAATGACTGAAAGCTGATGATGAACCAACACAAATCAAACAACTTGGAATATGACACTTGACCTATCCAAATGAGCGACAAAATCTTTTTCCCATTAAGAGATATAAATTAGCAATTAAACTTACAATGGAGATTGCAATTCACTGAGCATAAATTATCTGTTTCAATTCAGGTATAATGGAAAGATGAATCGTTAGGAAGCATGGAGCCTGAGGTAAAAAGCATTGTTCACCTCTTCAGCAGTACTACAAGCCCACCCTTCCAAAATTAGATTGCTGACCATTAACAAATGAGCATGTTTTTCATTGTTTGGGTGTGTCTAATGCCTTGGGTTGAACAGTACTCCTAAATTGTATGGAATATAGGTCATCATTCCTGTGGCTAGGAAATCTGTATCCTGAGTCTATGTCCTGGTTTCCTGGGGATCTGCAGCTGGCAAATCAGCCCATTCATTGACACAGCTTGAGGGGTTCAAATAAAGACGACATTTTACTAAATCCTCAAAATATATTCTATTTAGATGATTACTTTCTTCTATCCCCTGAAGGATTATCATGAACACAAAGGATACCACTGCACTTTTAAAATCTCTTAATACACAAAATTACAAACATGTCCTTAACTCTTGAATGCTTTCTACATTTGAGACTATGATGTTAAAAATAGTTCATTGACTGTAAAGCGATTTGTGAATCCTTAAGTTGTGAAAGCTGTTATTTATATTCAGGCCTCCTGTATTACGTTTGTCCTTTATCTGATGTTTGATCATATGACTGATGATATATTTCACTGTGACAATTATATTTACATATTTGTAAAATATTGTGTTGTACACAGTGCTATATTAGAATGTACAGCCCTCTGTTATTTCAGTGTGTCTTCCAGGGCTGGTCTTTTCTCAGAAGAGAACTGAACTTTCCTGAAAGGAGCTGAATATTGGGTAAAATGTCCAGTTCTGGTTGCTAATAAAATAAGGGAGATATTCGGATTTGGAGGCAGTACAGAGAATAGTAACAAGGCTCAAGTGTCTGAATCATGAGGAAGGACTAAAGAAACTTAAGACTGTCAGCATAGAATGGTGTCTGAGAGATGATGACCAATAATTTGTTGTCAAAGAAATGTTGAGGTTGACTGTGCTTGACCATTATTTATAAGTAAATGCTGCAGCAAATTCAGACGAAGGGCAGGTGCAAGGTTAAATGTTTAAATCAAAAGCTCTTACTCAAGATGCATCGCTCCACTGTTAGCTTTGCAAAAACAGCTTTTCATTGCTTGCCTTAGGAGTGAAAAGGATTGAGCAGCATGCAAATTGCTGCATTTGAGCGTTAGGTATGAAATAAATTCACCACAGGTAGTTAAGTTTCTCCATTTAAGTCAAAAACCTTTTTAAGAGAGCAATATGTGTCAATTGTCATCAGTCAATCTTGCTGGCACTGAGAACAAAATATTTCATGTGTAAAGCCAGATTCCTTCAGCTTTTAATTACTGTTGAAAAGTCTAAAAATATAATTTCTTACTTTTGGTTGTTTGACTTTTCCTAATCTGTCTCTTTTTCAGACCTATTTTATTTATCTTTAGTTTTCTTGCTCCACTTGATTAGGCTAGGAGAAAGTGAGGACTGCAGATGCTGGATGACCAGAGTTGAAAAGTATGGTGCTGGAAAAGCCCAGCAGGCCAGGCAGCATCCAAGGAGCAGGAGAATCAACGTTTCGGGCATAAGCCCTTCTTCAGGAGTCAGAAATTCAGAAATTCCTGAGGAAGGGTTAATGCCCGAAACGTCAATTCCACTTGATTAGGCATTGAGTTCAACCATTCTAATTTACACTTCCTTATCAGCCCTTGTGCTGCTGCTTTCACAATTTGACTGCATAAGGAGACATTCTGTTGCTGACTTCTGTTCACTCAGGTTTCGGCTTCCTGGTTTATTTCACTGTGAAGTGATCAGTTCATACTTCCAACAACTTGTCATGCAAACAAAGATGTAAAAAACCTGACCATGCAAGAGCAAGCTTAACAAATTGAAAATGCTGCTGGATCCACTCCTGCAGCAAATTATAACCCTGTCATATAGCAATATGAAAGATAGTATCAGTCCTTTCAAGTCAGATTTCAAACCCTTTGTATGCTGTGAGACTTGTTGCATTCTTCTGGCAGTTGAAAAGGCCATATTTAACAACATTTATCAAAATAGAAAGATAAAGATAAACCTAGTTGTAATGACTCACATATAGCTTTGATTTATTGCTACTGCGGCTCACTGGTACTAGGACTCAGTCTATTCCATTCTCCACCTCCAGAACGTGGGATATCTCTCATTTCTTGACAACCAGAATATAAAATTGTATTGCAAGTGTGACAGAGAAAAATAAATTTTAGACATTATCTTGTCCAACCTAAATCTCATTTTAGCTCTTACTTGTTTTCATATTGTTGGCTTCATTGATTGGTCATTCTCAGTTATTATGGACATGGCCTGACCATTCAAAACATTCTTAAACAGGCAGCCCAGACTATAACTTTGCAATTTGTTTCGGTAAGTGTACAGTGAAAATTACCTGGAGTGACGTAGCTAAGTTAACTACTAGATTTTAACTGCTGAAAATGTGTTGCTGGAACAGCGCAGCAGGTCAGGCAGCATCCAGGGAACAGGAGAATCGACGTTTTGGGCATAAGCCCTTCTTCAGGGCTCGATTTTAAAACAGACAAAAATGTATTCACGAGATTACACAATGAAACACAAAGAACAGGATAAAGAACCCCTACAGAATGCAGTTTATCCAAATTAGGCATTTGTCACATCCAAATTTCACTTGTACATATTTTTAGCATAATAGGACTGTTAATGATAGGGGTTTTTAATTTTGCAAACATAGACTTGGATTGCTTATAGTGTTAAGTGCTTGGATGGTGAGGAATTTGTTAAGTGTGTACAAGAAAATTAAGAATGCAGATGTACCTACTAGAGAAGGAGCAAAACCTGACCTCTTGAGAAATAAGGATTAAGTGAGGACCGCAGATACTGGAGAATCAGACTCTATAATTGTGGCACTGGAAAAGTACAGCAGGTCAGCAGCATCCAAGGAGCAAGAGAGTCGACAGTTCAGGCATAAGCCCTTCATCGACACTTCTGCTCCTCGAATGCTAACTGACCTGATGTGTTTTTCCAGCGCCACACTTTTTGACTCTTGGGAAATAAAGCAGGGCAAGTGACTGAGGTGTCAGTGGGGGAGCGCTTTGGGCCAGTGATCGTAATTCTATTAGTTTTAAAGTTGTCGTGGGAAATAATAGAGTTGATTTAAAAGTTATAGTTCTAAATTGGAGCCAGGTCAATTTTTACAGTATCAGGCAAGAGTTTTCAAAGCTTAATTGGGAGAGACTATTCACAAGTAAAGGGACAGGTGGAAAGTGGGAGGCTTTTAAAAATGAAATAATGAGAATTTAGAGATAGCATGTTCCTGTTAGTGTGAAGGGCAAGGCTGATAAATGCAGGGAATGCTGGATGACTAGAGAAATTGAGGCTCTAGTCAAGAAAAAGAAAGAGGAGTGGCAGATGGAGTTTAATTTTGATAACTGTGATTTATTGCAATTTGGTAAGGCAAATCAGGGCAGGGCGTACACAGTTCATGGTAGGGCCCTGGGCAGTGTTACCAAACAAAGGGGCCTAGGGTGCAGGTGCATGGTTTTTTGAAAATGGAGTCGCAGGTAGACAGCATTTGGCATGCTTACCTTCATTAGTCAGTGCAGTGAGTACAGGGGTTGGGACGACATGTTGCGGTTATTAATTAGGCCAGTTTTAGAAAACTGTGTTCAATTCTGGTCTGCTTGCTATAGGAAACATGTTGTGAAACTTGAAAGGATTCAGACTTACAAGAATGTTGCCAGGGTTGGAGGGATTGAGCTTTACAGTTTTGGAGATGCCAGTGTTGGATTGAGGTGTACAAAGTTAAAAATCACACAACACCAGGTTACAGCCAACATGTCTATTTGGAAGCACTAGCTTTCGGAGTGCTGCTCTTTCATCAGGTGGTTGTGGAGTATAAGATTGTAAGACACAGAATTTATATCAAAAGTTTACAATGTGATGTAACTGAAATTATATATTGAAAAAAACCTGGATTGTTAGTTAAGTCTCTCATCTTTTAGAATGAGCATGTTGGTTTCAGTTCTTTCATATGTAAATCGCAAAGCTTTTTTAAAAGTTACATTCTCAAGTGAACTTTTGGTATCATATCGGCCCAGATAATGCATTTAAGGTGTCAGCTGTCCTGTATGAGCATGTCTGTGCCACAATGGTCAGACTGATTCTAATCTTCAAAAAAAGATTTACAGAATCTTATGTGGATTCATGCCTTTTAGAGCAAAATAAAATGCAATTCTGCAAGTTTTATTTACCCAATCCATGCCCCTCTATAAGGTCACTCCCCAAACTCTGATGCTCCAGGGAAAATAGCCTCTTCCTATAGTTCAAAGCCTCCAAACCTGGCAACATCTTTGTAAATCTTTTCTGAACCCTTTCAAGTTTCACAACATCATTCCTATAGGAGGGAGAGCAGAACTGCACGCAGTATTCCAAAGATGGCCGAACCAATGTCCTGTACAGCCACAACATGACCTCCCAATTCCTATACTCAATAAACTGACCAATACAGGAAAACATACCAAACACCTTCTTCACTAGCTTATCTACATGTTATTCTACTTTCAACGAACTATGAACCTGCACTCCAAGGTCTCTTTGTTCAGCAACACTCCCTAGAACCTTACCATTAAGTGTATAAGTCCTGCCCTGATTTGCCTTTCCAAAATGCAGCACCTTGCTTTTAGCTAAATTAAACTCCATCTGCCATTGCTCAATCCATTGGCCCATCTGTTCAAGATCCCATTGTATTCTGAAGTAATCTTCTTCATTGTCCACTATACCTCCAATTCTGGTGTCATCTGAAAACTTACTAACCATACCTCATTTGTTCACATTTATATATTTATACAAATGACAAAAAACAGTGGACCCGGCACCAATCCTTGTGGCATAGCACTGGTCACAGGCCTCCAGTTTGAAAAGCAACCCTTCCATCACCCTCTGTCTTCTACCTTCAAGCCAGTTCTGTATCCAGATAGCTAGTTCTCCCACTATTCTGTGTGATCTAACTTGGCTAACTAGTCTGCCATGAGGAATCTTGTCGAATGCCTTATTGAAGTCCATATTGATCACATCCAGTGCTCTGCCCTCATTAATCTTATTTGTTACTTTTTCAAAAAACTCAATCAAATTGATGAGACACAGATTCCCACACACAAAGCCATGTTGGCTGTCCCTAATCAGTCCTTGCCTTTCCAAATACATGTAAATTCTTCCCTCAAGATTCTCTCCAACAAATTGCCCACCACCAATGTCAAGCTCACTGGTCTATAGTTCCCTGGCTTTTCCTTACCAGTCTTCTTAGATAGTGGCAAAATACTTGTTTAGTATCTCCCCCAACAGCTGTGGTTCCAGACATAGATAGCCTTACTGATCTTTCAGGGGCCCTATTTTCTTCCTTGTTACCCTTTTGTTCTTAATGTTTTTGTAGAATCCCTTTGGATTCTCCTTAACCCTATTTACGAAAGCTATCTCATGTCCCCTTTTTTCCCTCCTGATTTCCCTCTTAAATATATTCCTACTGTTTTTATACTCTTGAAATGTAAATGCAACACATGCCCAACCCACAACCTCCCCCAAGCATGTCGACAAATATATATGCAAGAAAAGATGATGTACAAAGATGTAACATGCATTTAGATTACTAACAAAATAACATGGCTCAAGCCACTTGTCTAATCAATCTTTAAGGTGGAGGTTGAAAAGAGGGTAGACTTGTTAGGCTTCTCTGCTGGTTCTTTGAAGGCAAATAGAGGTTGGATGTTTTTAGCTTTTTCAGGTGAATTTGTGGCTGTGTTCCTGTAGTGAAGAAATATAACCTTGCAGATATACCAAATTAACTCCCTTCCAAAAATCCCCAAATGACGTGAAAGGCTCGGACACATTGCTTTTGTTTGCAAAGAATGATCATTGTATGAATTTATGTTTCCTCTAATAAACATAAATGAGCCATGTTATAAGTTCAACTGATTGTCTTAAATAATTAATGTATTAAGGATTGCTCCTGACCAAAAGATATGATAGCACCATAACCAATTAATCAGTTCACAAGCTCAGTGACACAACAGTAGAACAGGAGGAAAGAGGTAGAAGTAGGGAACACTTAGGAGGCAGTGATCATAATATGGTAGAGTTCAATCTGCAGTTTGAAAGAGAGAAGGCAAAATTGGATGGAATGGTTAAATGAAGGTAATTACAGGGGCATGAGAAAGGTACTGACGAAAATCAACTGGAAGCAGAGCCTAGTGGGGAAGACAGTAGAGCAACAATGGGTGTAATTGAGGACACAGTACAGAGGTTCATCCCAAAGAAAAGAAAGATTATCCGGGGAGGCGTTAAACAGCCATGGCTGACAAAGGAAGTCAGGAAATGTTTCATAGAAAAAGCGAGAGCCTATAAAGTGGTCAAGAGCACTGGGCAATCAGAAGATTGGGAAGACTACAAAAAGAAACAGAGGATAATAAAGAGAGAAACAAGGAAGGAGAGGATCAAATATGAAGGTAAGCTAGCCAGTTATATTAGAAATGATAGTAAAAGTTTCTTTCAATACATAAGAAACAAATCAGAAGCAGAAGTAGAAATTGGGCTGCTCCAAGTTGATGCAGGAAGGCCAGTGATGGGAGATAAGGAGATAGCTGAAGAATTTAATAAGTACTTTGTGTCAGTCTTCACAGTGGAAGACATGAGTAATATTCCAACAATTAAGGAGTATCGGGGGCAGAGTTGAGCATAGTAGCCATTACAAAAGAGAAATTACATGAAAAGCTAAACGGTCTAAAAATTAATAAATTTCCTCGCCCCTTTGGGCTACATCTTAGAGTTGTTAGGGAGGTGGCTGAAGAAATAGCGGAGGCATTGGTTGTGATCTTTCAAAAATCACTGGAGTCAGGGAAATTCCCAGATGATTGGAAAATTGAGATTTCTAAATTCATGGAAGTGCAGGGTCAGATTAGAACAAATCAGCATGGATTTAGTAAGGGGAGGTCGTGCCTGACAAACCTATTAGGATTCTTTGAAGAAGTAACAAATAGATTAGACCAGGGAAATCCAGTGGATGTTATCTACCTCGACTTCCAAAAGGCCTTTGATAAGGTGCCTCATGGGAGGCTGCTGAGTGAGGTGAGGGCCCATGGTGTTTGAGGTATGCTACTGGCATGGGTTGAGGATTGGCTGTCTGACAGAAGACAGAGAGTTGGGATAAAAGGTTCTTTTTTGGAATGGTAGCTAGTGATGAATGGTGTGCTGCAGGGTTCAGCTTTGGGGCCACAGCTGTTCACTTTATATATTAATGATCTGGCAAAGTTCGCCGATGATACGAAGTTAGGTGGACATACAGATAGGTCTGCGGAGGTGGGGAGGCTGCAGAAAGATTGAGACAGTTTAGGAGAGTGGTCCAGGAAATGGCTGATGAAATTTAATGTGAGCAGATGCGAGGTCTTGCACTTTGGAAAAAAGAATACAGACATGGACTATTTTCTAAACATTGAGAAAATTCATATAGCGAAAGTACAAAGGGATCTCAGAGTGCTAGTCCAGGATTCTCTAAAGGTTGACTTGCAAGTTGAGTCCATGGTTAAGAAAGCAAATGCAATGTTGTCATTTATATCAAGAGGGTTGGTATATAAAAGCAGTGATGTGCTACTGAGACTTTATAAAGCTCTGGTTAGGCTCCATTTAGAATACTGTGTCCAGTTTTGTGCCCCACACCTCAGGAGGGACATACTGGCACTAGAGCATGTCCAGTGGAGACTCACACAGATGATCCCTGGAATGATAGGCCTAACATATGATGAACAGCTGAGGATTCTGGGATTGTGTTCATTAGAGTTTAGAAGGTTGAGGGTAGACCTAATAGAAACTTACAAGATAATGCATGGTTTAGAAAGGGTGGACGCTGGGAATTCTTTCAGTTAGGCAGGGAGACTAGGATCCGTGGGCACAGCCTTAAAATTAGAGGGGGTCAATTTAGAACCAGAGGGTGGCAGGCCTGTGGAATTCATTGCCACGGAGTACATTGGAGGCCAAGACATTAAATGTTTTCAAGGCAGAGAATGATAAATTCTTGATCTCGCAAGGAATTAAAGGCTACAGGGAGAGTGCGGGTAAGTGGAGTTGAAATGCCCATCAGCCATGATTAAATGGCAGAGTGGGCTCAAAGAGCCGAATGGCCTTACTCCCACTCCTATGTCTTATGGTCTTATGGCCTTAATGGAATCTAATGCGAATAAGTGTGACATTATTCACTTTGATAGAAAAAGCAGTAAGGCCAAATATTGCATAAATGGTGCAAGATTGGGAAATATAGATGTCCACAGAGACCTGGATGCCCTTATTCATGTTATCATGCAGGTGCAGCAAGCAATCAGCAAGGCCAATGGTATGGTGGCCTTCATCACAAGGCAATTTGAGTACATGATTAAAGATGTCTTATTGCATTTGTATAGAGACTTGGTGAGACTTCACCAGGAGGATTATGTACTCTTTTAGTCTCCTTATCGAAAGAGGGATACACTTGCCTTAGAGGGAGTGCAACTGAGGTCCACCAGATTTTATTTTTTATTCATTCAAAGGATGTTAGCATCTCTGACTAGGCCGGCATTTATTGCCCATTCTTAATTGCCCGGAAGGCAGTTAAGAATCAACCACATTGGAGTCACATGTAGGCCAGACCAGGTAAGGATGACAGATTTCCTTCCCTAATGGGCATTAGTGATCCAGATGAGTTTTTCTGACAATCGATAATGGTTTCAGGATCATCATTAGACTCTTAATTCCAGATTATTTTTGGAATTCAAACTCAACCATTTGCCAAGGCAGATTTGAACCTGAGTCCCCAGAACATTAGCTGAGTTTCTGGATTGTTAATGTAATGCCACCAAGCCTTGCCTCCCCATCCTCCCAGGTTAATCCTTGGGATGGCAGGATAGTCTTTTGAGCAAACATTCAGAAAAATATGGTCTGAGTTCCCTAGAGTTTTAAAGAATGTGACTGAACCCATATATTAAAAATTCTTACAGTACCTTTGCGAAAGAGTAGATCTAGATAAGATGTCTCCCTTGGTTGTTGAATCTCAAACCGGGAGACATATTCTTACGATAAGAGAAAGGGCATTGAAGACTGAGATGAGGAAAAGTTTCTCAGAGAGTGGTGAATAATTGGAATTTTACATCCCTAAGAGCTATACAAGCTCAATATTGAGCATATTCAAGACAGAACTCAGAGATTCCTGGAGGCAAATGACATCAAGGGAAATGGAAAGAGTGTGGGAAATTTGAATTCAGGTGGATGATCAGTCACGATTGATTTGGATGACAGGGAGATTCGATGAACTTGTTTTGTCTCCTAATTCCCTACAAAAGGAGGATGCAAGTTCCTACAAGATATCTCCATTCACACCAGAAGTGGAATCCATGTAATTTATCTTATGATAAAGGCATGCCTAAATTGCAATGTCTAAAACAAATGACCGTGCACAAAAGTTTTGTGACAGGGTCCCGCAATTGGTTTTCATGTGAAATCTACTGTCATGATAAAATTGCCAATGGCTCATTCAAATTCACAGTTTGGGGCTTCAGAAAGATTAGGCGAAAGTGAGGACTGCAGATGCTAGAGATTAGAGTCAAGAGTGTGGTGCTGGAGAAGGACAGCAGGTCAGGCAGCATCCGAGGAGCAGGAGAATCGACATTTCAGGCAAAAGTCAAAGGCCTTTTGCCCGAAACATCGATTCTCCTGCTCCTCGGATGCTGCCTGACCTTCAGAAAGATTAATCAAGCTGTAAGGGGAAATACCTTCAAATGCGATATTTTGACTTAACTTTGCAGAAGACTTTTGGAGATCACAGAAAGATTTGGAAAACCAAAGACACTTGAGCAAATTAAAACTGCCCAATCCCAAACCTGGTAAAAGTTCACAACTCAGTTTATATTTAACTCCATCTAGCTGTCTTTAATGACAGCCATCATTCTGCTCGAGTTAAATATTGTCAAAAATTACTGGCAATTCCTTTATAACGAGGAAACATTTGTCATAAAGCTTTTCTTTGTTTCATCCAAGAACTTGAAACCATATGTGGGACCCCTCCCCCAAACCTAACAAAAACACTATTTGCATCTACAGAAATTCAATTGTTCTATTTAAAAATAAACCACAGGCATGAAGAATGAAGTTTAATTGACTTTAGTTTAAATTTTACATGTGAAAATCTGAAAGCAGAGGAAAGCTTTTTCCAAAACATTTGATTTTATATTATTCTCAGTGTTCTTCTCAACTCATCACATACGTTTTGGGTAAAGGTCAAATTTTATGGCCAAGATATTCTGTCTCTGCCAGGTCCTTCGAAGTTTCAACATCTGGGCACCATATTTAAAAAAGCACCTATACAACATTTCACTCCCTACAAGATGCACTGAAGAAATTCACCAAAATCCTTCCATAGCACTTTCCATACCCCTGACTACTTCCATCCAGAAGGACAGAGGCAGCAAATAAATGGGAACATCATCACTTACAAGCTCCCCTCCAAGTCACTCACTATCCTGACTTGGAAATATTAGATTAGATTAGATTAGATTAGATTACTAACAGTGTGGAAACAGGCCCTTCGGCCGAATAAGTCCACACCGACCCTCTGAAGTGACCCATTCCCCTACATCTACCCCTTCACCTAACACTACAGGCAATTCAGCATGGCCAATTCACCCAACCTGCACCATTCCTTCACTGCCACTGGGTCAAATCTTTCCTCAGGGCAGTGTGGGTCTACCTACAGCACATCAGCTGCAGAGGTTCAAAAAAGCAGCTTGCCACCACCTTCTCAAGGGTACCTCAAGATGAGCAATAAATGCTTGCCAAGCCACCAACAACCATGTCCCATGATTGAAAGCGCACCCCAAGGAGGCATCGCTCAGTCTCTGCTCATCAGCCTCAGCCCTGGAGATATTAGAGACTATGCAATAGCAATGCTTCCCTGGAGGTTCTCCCGACATTTGCCCAGAACGAGAAATTCTTTTCCATTTTAATGGCAACTAAGGCAACCTAGACAGAGGTCAGTTCATGTGGGTAGTTCAAAAGTACCTGGTTCTACTGCTGCAGGGGGTTGAATGATCTGATAGGCTCTGCCAGGGTATGTAGCACTCTCTATTCAATGCTTCAGGCCCCTATGAGTGTGAGGTAGCACTGTAAGGTTCCCACTGGAGAGAACTGTCACACAGGAGTTTGGTACCAGGCATTTCCATCAGATGCAGTAGGGCTGGCAACACAATGTGACTGTCTCCCATATGTCTATCAGGTTTCATGCTTAAATCATAAAAGGAGATACAGTAATCAGCAAATCATGCAACAATAGGTCACAAACGTTTCATCACAACCAAGAAAACATACACATCTGAACCAAAGACAGAAATTACTGGAGAAACTCTTCAGATGTGGCAGCATCCATGGAGTGAGAAACCAGAGTTATTATTTCAAGTCCATTATGACTCATCTTCAGAACTTTCTTGTTTTTTATTTGAATGTACTATTATGGGCCAGCCAGAACCCCTCAAAATATTCAGAAGGAAGTTTAGACCCTAATGTTTTCTTATTTTCAAGATAAATGGAAGGTTTTGCATTCTGAGTGCAATTTGAGTGGTTAAACTACCGACTTTATTCATCCACTTTATTATCCATAAAATACAACAAAAGAAAGATGGAATTGGAATATAGTAACTCTATTAGAAAACATGATAGAATAAATAGATTTAGTAACTATTACTAAGTAACTGTACCAATATACCAACATCCCTAAGTAACTGTACAAACATCCCATAAAGACACCCATGGCAAAAGGCAAATTCAGAAAACAGATTGTCTCACATGCAGCTCCAGTAGCCCAAGAGGAAATACATGAAGAGAACTTGGAGAGAATGTAGCAGGGAGAGATTTACTGCAGCTTTCACCCCTGCTGAGACCCCTGCAACAACTACTGGAAGCTAAAACTAAAAATCTTGGTTCTGTGAGAGATTGATCTTGCCCATTCAGGCTGCTTCTATTTTTCCAACTTAAAGAAAAGCCCAAAGCCTCACAAGCTGTTTACTCTCGTGGCTCTGGTAGACTGCTCAGTGCATCTCTCTTAAAACCTCTCTTCAAAAGGACCCGGGACAAAATACACTTTGTAAAGCCATAGTATCATCACAGTACACATCCGACAGCTTTTCACCAAAAGTATGGGGAGACGGACACCGCCACAAAAGCTGGCCTTTTGAGTTGAGCCGCTTTCAAATTGCTTGGCTCCTGTGATGTCTACTGACATCTGCCAGTATGGCTGTCCTACTTGGCTAGGTGTATTGAGTTGTCCAGACTTTTCACTAATGCTAAAAGTGTTGAACAACAAGAAGCCAGACCGCATATGATTGAGGCTTCTCATGAGCTGGTCAAAATGGAAAGGATACATTAGAAACACTGTAAGCATTTGGGCAAAGATAAGGTTTGTTTATGAAGGTGATAATTACTTGAAGAAGCTTGTACTCACTGTAGCTTGGAGGAAGAAGTGTACTCTGTCAAATAGGGAGAGAATAGGGCCCCTCAAAGATCAGCAAGGCGGCCTTTCTGTGGACCCACAGAAAATGGGGGAGATACTAAATGAATATTTTGCATCAGTATTTACTGTGGAAAAGGATATGGAAGATATAGACTGTAGGGAAATAGATGAGAACATCTTGCAAAAGGAGGAAGTGCTGGATGTCTTGAAATGGTTAAAGGTGGATAAATCCCCAGGACCTGATCAGGCGTACCCGAGAACTCTGTGGGAAGCTAGAGAAATGATTGCTGGGCCTCTTGCTGAGATATTTGTATCATCGATAGTCACCGGTGAGGTGCCGGAAGATGACGTTGGCAAACATGGTGCCACTGTTTAAGAAAGGTGGTAAAGACAAGCCAGGCAACTATAGACCAGTGAGCCTGACCTCGGTGGTGGGCGAGTTGTTGGAGGGAATCCTGAGGGACAGGATGTACATGTATTTGGAAAAGCAAGCACCGATTCGGGATAGTCAACATGGCTTTGTGCGTGGGAAATCATGTCTCACAAACTTGATTGAGTTTTTTGAAGAAGTAACAAAGAAGATTGATGAGGGCAGAGCAGTAGATGTGATCTATATGGACTTCACTAAGGCGTTCAACAAGGTTCACCATGGGAGACTGATTAGCAAGGTTGGAGGATCTCATGGAATACAGGGAGAACTAGCCATTTGGATACAGAACTGGCTCAAAGGTAGAAGACAGAGGGTGGTGGTGGAGGGTTGTTTTACAGACTGGAGGCCTGTGACCAGTGGAGTGTCACAAGGATCAGTTCTGGGTTCTCTACTTTTTGTCATTTACAAAAATGATTTGGATGCGAGCATAAGAGGTACAGTTAGTAAGTTTGCAGATGACACCAAAATTGGGGGTGTAGTAGACAGCGAAGAGGGTTACCTCAGATTACAACAGGATCTGGACCAGATGGGCCAATGGGCTGAGAAGTGGCAGATGGAGTTTAATTCCGATAAATGCGAGGTGCTGCATTTTGGATAAGCAAATCTTAGCAGGACTTATACACTTAATGGTAAGGTCCTAGAGAGTGTTGCTGAACAAAGAGACCTTGGAGTGCAGGTTCATAGCTCCTTGAAAGTGGAGTCGCAGGTAGATAGGATAGTGAAGAAGGCGTTTGGTATGCTTTCCTTTATTAGTCAGAGTATTGAGTACAGGAGTTGGGAGATCATGTTGCGGCTGTACAGGACATTGGTTAGGCCACTGTTGGAATATTGCGTGCAATTCTTGTCTCCTTCCTACCGGAAAGATGTTGTGAAACTTAAAAGGGTTCAGAAAAGATTTACAAGGATGTTGCCAGGGTTAGAGCATCTGAGCTATAGGGAGAGGCTGAACAGGCTGGGGCAATTTTTCCCTGGAGCGTCGGAGGCTGAGTGGTGACTTTATAGAGGTTTACAAAATTATGAGGGGCAAGGATAGGATAAATGGACAAAGTATTTTCCCTGGGGTCGGGGAGTCCAGAACTAGAGGGCATAGGTTTAGGGTGAGAGGGGAAGGATATAAAAGAGACTTAAGGGGCAACGTTTTCACGCAGAGGGTGGTACGTATATGGAATGAGTTGCCAGAAGATGTGGTGGAAGCTGGTACAATTGCAACATTTATGAGGCATTTTGATGGATATAGAATAGGAAGGGTTTGGAGGGATATGGGCCGGGTGCTGGCAGGTGGGGCTAGATTGGGTTGGGATATCTGGTCGGCATGGACGGGTTGGACCGAAGGGTCTGTTTCCATGCTGTACATCTCTATGACTCCATGACTCTAAATACATGCCTCACATATACAAATATAGTCAGGTCTGTGAACATATATTTCCCTCTTCTTGCTAACAAAATTGTGTCTATGAACGTAATTCCAATGGGCTGGGCGTGTATGAATATTTATGACATGTAAATGAATGAAAAATAAGATCCTGATGATGAAGATCAGGAAAGCTGATCCGCCTGCAAAGATCCGAGGACTAAACAGCAAAACTTCAACCCACCATCCGGAAACTAAATTTCTGCCTCCCATGCAATTAAGGTCCCCGATCAGTTTGAAAGCATTGAATGGACCCAGACAATTCTGACCATTGTTACTTCATACAAAGCATAAGAACACTGATTGTTCAGGCATGTAGCAATTAAAATTCAGCACTGAGCCCCATACATTACAACAGATGACCAAAAGCCTGGTCAAATTCTCATGATTCTTAAGGGGGAAGGATATCTTTCATTAACATGTAGTGAAAACATCAAATTTGAAAAAAAATTATTCTGACATTTACACTGAAATAAATATTCCAGGGAATGTGCTAATGTTTTGAATTTAAGAAAATATTGGGGTGGTTTAATGGTAATTGAAGTTTCCATCTCCCCACAAACAAAAAGGTGAGGTCAGAAAGCCAGTCCCCGACTATGGGCAGCTTCCCTGCAGGAATCAAATGCTCAATTGGCCACTAATTGAGTTGAGGTAGGACTTCCACCCCTTAACAACAGGAAATCGTACTTCACACAGCTGCAAGTCAATCAGAGGCAGCACATGAGAGAGACCAGTGAGGAGATGTGCTGGTTTGAAAATGACAGAGGATTTTAGATCTCCGCCAAGATAACCATCTCCAGTGAAGGATATGGCAGTGCAGGGAGACAGCCTAGAATGGACAGGAGGTAGGGAACTGTAGTGGCATAGCAGTACTGGACCAATAATCCAAAGGATTTTGAAGAAGAGTCATACTGGACTCAAAACCTTTGAGGTTAATTATGTCAAACCAAAAAGATCACCATGGAAGTTCCTTAGGATACGGTCTAGGCCCAACCACCCTGGGAGTGTAACGAAATACACTCTACTTACCTGGATTAATGCAGAGCCATTGACAGTCAAGCAGTTTGATGGCAAAACACGGCCATTGGCACTGTATCCACCATCATCAACATTCAGTCCTTTCATCAGTGATGCAAAATGTCATCAGTGTGCACCATTTACACAATACACCGCAACAACTCACTAAGGTGTTTTTTAAATAGTATTATGGATTCAACCAGACCACTCAAAACATTCTTAAGCAGGCAGCTCAGACCATAAATTTGCAATTTGTTTCGGTAAGGATACAATGAAAATTACCCGGATTAAGTTAGCGAGGTTGACTACTAGATTTTAAAACAGACAAAAATTTATTCACAAAATTACACAATGAAACATAATGAACAGAATAAAGAACCCCGACAGAACTCAGCCTCTCCACCTAGACTTAATTATGCTGTTCCAAATATACAACAGTCCCGAAAAGCAAACTCCCTTTAAAACCCATGTGAACATGGAACACATGTTCACAGGTTGAAGTTGAAGGGCAGAAAAGAGAGAGAGAGAGTTTCCACACAGCTCCCTGTTGAACTTCCAACCAGACTGAACTAAAACTGAGCTTAGCTAGAAAGCTGACCACTCCCCTTTCTCTATACAGGTCACTTCTAAAGCATGACCACTTTGGCCTGAAGTCTCATCTGTTTATATATAACAAAAGGCCTCTCAAAATCCTTTTCATCTCTGTACCAAACCAGACTTATTGGAGTCTGGCCCGGTTTATTACCCCTCTGAAAAACATCAAGGACAGAGTCTCCTTAAGCCAAGGAACAGCTTTTAGGGATAAAAAAGGGACTAGCTTTGTTACAATAGTACCTTTCAAATGCACGACCTCTACCATCTGGAAGAATGAGGGCAACAGATACATGGAAGCATTACCACCTGCAAGTTCCCCTCAAAACCACACACCATTTTGACTTGGAATTACAATTGCTCACTATCAGTGGATAACTATGCTGGAACTCTCCTCCTAACAGTAATATGGGTGTATCTAACTCCATGAGCTTCAAGAAAACAGTTCAACACCAGCTCTTCAGGAATAATTAGGAATCAATAACTTCTGGCCCACATTATGTGCATTAAGTAAATATAAAGGGCATTGCACTGGGGATGATGTAGAAGAGGAGGATAGAGTGAAATAAGTTTGACTGTAACAGGACTAAAACTGCAACTGGAGCTAGGAAAAGTGCAGAATATCTCACAGCAATAATAAACAAAGATATAGGAGCAAAACAGCAAACAAGTTTACATTGTAAACAGCATGTGACCAATTTCTTGGAAGTTGACTCATATGTCTGCCTGTAACAATTAAAAAAGTGAATGGGTGCCCTGTTTAGATTGCAGAAGGATGCTTTTGCCTATCCTCATGAGCTATCAGATACCTGTTCAATGCAAGGAATCTAATGATCTGTTCAGAGCTGAATACAATGGGAAGGGTCTTGTAGGGGAGAGTGGTTGTAACAGCATATAGAACGCACAATGCATCTATTATATAACCATGTCATATCCAGGATCCCCATCCCCAACCAATTTTCTTGGGCAGGATATGGTGAGAACCCACACGATTCAATTTCAGCTTCCATATTTGAAGAGACTTTACAAAATTAAATGTAATGAATTCCAGAGTTTACAGTAGATTGAACAGATTGACAGAAAGGAGTATACACACACATGCACATGTCTTTTTTTAGAGATGCCTCATGAGGACTTCTGAAATCCTGCAGTTGAAGCAAAGAAGGCATGGATGGATGTTGTGATGATACCCTGAATGCCACTACTGACATCTAGCATCGTAGAGTCACAGAGATGTAGAGTATGGAAGCAGACCCTTCGGTCCAACTAATCCATGCTGACCAGATATCCCAACCCAATCTAGTCCCACCTGCCAGCACCTGACCCATATCCCTCCAAACCCTTCCTATTCATATACCCATCCAGATGCCTTTTAAATGTTGCAATTGTAGCAGCCTCCACCACTTCCTCTAGCAGCTCATTCCATGCATGTACCACCATCTGTGCGAAACAATTGCCCCATAGGTCTCTTTTATATCTTTCCACTCTCACCCTAAACTTATGCCCTCTAGTTCTAGGCTCCCCCACCCCAGGGAAAAGACTTTGTCTATTTATCCTATCAATGCCCCTCATGATTTTGTAAACCTCTATAAAGTCATCCTTCAGCCTCCGACTCTCCAGCGAAAACAGCCCTAGCCTATTCAATCTCTCCCTGTAGCTCAAATCCTCCAATCCTGGCAATATCCTTGTCAATCTTTTCTGAACCCTTTCAAGTTTCACAACATGTTTCCGCTAGGCAGGAGACCAGAATTGCATGCAATATTCCAACATACTAAACGCATACTAAACTCCTTCTTCACTATCCTATCTACCTGCGATTCCACTTTCAAGGAGCTATGAACATGCACTCCAAGGTCTCTTTGTTTAGCAACAATCCCTAGGACCTTACCTTTAAGTCTTGCTAAGATTTGCTTGTCCAAAACGCAGTACCTCACATTTATCTAAATTAAACTACATCTGCCACTTCTCAGCCCATTGGCCTATCTGTTCAAGATCCCATTGTAATCTGAGGTAACCTTCTTCTCTGTCCACTACACCTCCAATTTTGGTGTTATCTGCAAACTTACTAACTGTATTTCTTATGCTCACATCCAAATCATTTATACAAATGATGAAAAGTAATGGACCTAGCACCGATCCTTGTGGCACTCCACTGGTCACATGCCTCCAGTCTGAAAAACAACCCTCCCCACCACCCTCTGTTTTCTACCTTTGAGCCAGTTCAATATCCAAATGGTTAGTTCTCCCTGTATTCCATGAGATCTAACCTTGTTAATCAGTCTCCCATTGGGAACCTTGTCGAATGCCATACTGAAGTCCATATAGATCACACCTACCTCTCTGCCCTCATCAATCTTATTTGTTACTTCTTCAAAAAACTCAATCAAGTTTGTGAGACATGATTTCCCATGCACAAAGCCATGCTGACTGTCCCTAATCAGTCCTTGCCTTTCCAAATATATGTACATCCTGTACCTCAGGATTCCCTCCAATCACTTGCCCACCACCAACATCAGGCTCATTGTTGTATAGTTCCCTGGCTTGTCCTTACCACATTCCTTAAACAGTGATACCACGTTAGCCAGCTTCCAATCGGATTTGCCATCTCTGTCGGTGCATAGTTCAGTTTAAGGACTATTTGAGGTGATTCACTGAAACAAATCCCTCTTTGTTGAAACTACTATCTAAGGCCTAGTTAATAATTAGTAATAGAGGATACATCAACATTGAGTCCTTGTAGGAAGTGCAATTTGGCATGCTAAACACTTAAGGAAGAGTGCAATGGTTGAACTTTCAACTTTTTAATGCAATACTATTAGAGATTGAATATTTTAGCTTTAAACTTTGTTCCTTATTTCTTTCTAACTTGTTCTTAAGATTTTGTACCGAGGTAATTGTACCTAAGATATCGCTGTGTGTGGAGGCATTGAAAACCTTTCACTGTACTCCTGTACTTTTGTACTTGAATATACATGACAAGAAAGTCTAAATCTAAAATATCTAAATAGAGTCTTGACAGAAGGAGGACTGCATCTTCTCCTTCTTCTGCCATGGAAACTGATCTGAAATTATAGCAATGCTTGGGGCTCTCTAAGACTAAAATGAAGAGGGCTTTCAGTGGTCTGGTCAGGATCAAATTCCCACCTGCGTAGAGGTGTGCAATAAAATCTCAGAAAGGGTGAATTCGAAAATGTTTAAAAATCTTTCTGCAAAAAGCCACTTTTTGACTTGCGGTCAACAGGACAACTTGCAATAATACCAATCTAAGCGGAAATAACATTTATCGTGTTGGAGAGGAAAATACTAATTAGCTAGCAATTGATTGGTGCAGACACTGCCATGGAAATGCACTAGTAAATGATGACTGACAGTCAACTACCAAACTTTTTCTGAATTTTAAGTTTGGCAAATTAACACTTGGTCAAGACATTGCCCCAAGAAATGAGCCAGTTAATAGCTGTCTCCTATTTTGATGAGTTGAAACAGGCACATTTTCTTTCCTTCTACAAAGGGCAGGGCCTTGTCTTTTACTATATGTAGCTTCCAATACATGCACTGCACTCTGAGCCTGAGCAAATTCTAAGTTACTTGTCAGTGTAATAAATATAGCCAAACTTATATCAAATAGTATGACCAGCTGTTTCATCTCCCTTTTCAATGAGTGAAACAACAGTGTGAAATGTATCCATACTGCCTTATATCCCAAGGTTACTGATAGCAGCAATGACATCCGACACAGCCACATTTTCTTTTGCCCAATCTGTCTTTCCCACATGGTTCTTGGGCGTTTTACCTGTCAGTCATCAGTGTTGCATCTGCATTCTCACTAACCACTTCTTCTGTCATATGAGTAGTTATTGCTGATGTTTTGGCAAAAGAGACACAGTGAACTATATGGTGCAATATTGTTTAGCATTCTCCTGTAACAAGCCCACAATGACAGGAAAGAAAAGTACATTGTTAAAATGTTGGTTCCAAGACATATCTTCTAACCATCCTCAGATTTCAGCACAATGTAAACCGAAGCAGGAGCCAGCAACAAAAACAGAATTGGTGGAAACATTCAATAGGTCTGGCAGCATCTGTGGACGGAAAGCAATGTTAATATTTCAGGTCCTGTGACCCCTCTTTAGAAGTGATTGTAGCTAGGAAAAGGTTGGTATACAGTATATGCTGAAGATGGGTTCATAGAGTCATAGAGTCATAGAGATGTACAGCGTGGAAACAGACCCTTCGGTCCAACCTGTCCATGCCGACCAGATATCCGGAAGAATCCCAGCATCCCCAGCTAATTCTCAAGCAAAATGGGTTTGAATCCCATGGCAGATAGTGAAATTGAATGTATGCAATCTGGAATTTAGAAAATATAGTTGGCCAAATGATGACAATGAAACCACTGTTAACTGAAAAAACCCATGTCATTCACTAATACTCGCTCGGAAAGGAAATCTCCCATCTTTACTTGGTCTGGCCCACAGCAATAATTGTCCTTTGAAGTATCCTAGCAAACTTGTCAGTTCAAGTGGCAATTAGGGATGGGAAATAAAAAATGACCACACTCACTAAACAAAAATTGTAATATTTAGTATTTTGTTGTTATGTGCAAATGAATAAAAAGGTTAACAAATTGAAATGAGTTTGGGAGTTTAGGCTTGTCATTTACTTTCCCTCATCCCCATTTATTCATCAGTGAGGACATTGAGATTAACTTTCTCTAAAGGCTTGTATTTTCGTTCTTGGGTCAGGTGGAACTGCAAGCTCAACCTTGCCTAATCTTGGGATGATGGGGTGGGGGTTTAGGGCAAACTGGATTTGCAGTCAGGGTGGGTGATTCTTTTGACTAATGTCCATGTGCCTCTATAGCCCCAATGCCAAACTACTGCTCCACATTCTCCCATACACCAAACCTTGCCCAACACATACCATCCCAACTTAACTAATATCTACCATGGACAGAGTACAATAGGGTTATAGACCAGTGCAAAGATGAAAGAAAATATAGTTCTCTAAATGTATTTAAAAAACACACATTCATAAAATTGTATTTATTACATTAACTAGTCTATTCCTTCTTGTGAATATTTTTGTACATAATATTCCCTCAAATAAATAAGACCTCATAACAACAAACATTAAATTAGTGCACAATCCTCTATACTATTAAGCATTTGAATTAACACTCCCACAATAAAAAGTCTATAAACTGTCCCCTTGACTTGTCCGGACTTGTCCGACCTGCCGAGCTCCTTTTCCACCTATCCACTCCACCCTCTCCTCCCTGACCTATCACCTTCATCTCCTCCCCCACTCACCTATTGTACTCTATGCTACTTTCTCCCCACCCCCACCCTCCTCTAGCTTATCTCTCCACGCTTCAGGCTCACTGCCTTTATTCCTGATGAAGGGCTTTTGCCCAAAACATCGATTTTGCTGCTCGTCGGATGCTGCCTGAATTGCTGTGCTCTTCCAGCACCACTGATCCAGAATCTCTTGTAAGTGTCAACCAAATTGTGAAATGGCAGGTATACCCTACCGTGATAATCGATCGGTTTTTACAGGGTAGGATTTTTAAATCCTTTGACAACTTAACAGCTCTGTTCAGAGTTCTCCTTAAGTGACAGGTCCATTTTGTCAGATTTCTTTAACTACTGCCTTTGACATATGCTTCAGATTGTTGACTTTTGAATTTGGAACGTGCATTGACAGTTCCAATGAATTAGACATCAATGTGCTTTTTTGGCATATATACATCCACTTTTAACAATTCCAAAGGGCATCTTCCTTCACCCAGAGAGCACATGAACTCCAATAAAGGACACATTCCCTTCCCTAAAAATGTTCCAGGGAGATTCCAAGAGGTTCCTTTCCTTTCCTTTCCTTTCTTAACTATCAAAAGAAATATACAAAGTTTGGATTTCACTGCTCCAGATTTCACTTTTCATATCCTAAGATTACCTAACACCCCCTTCAGGGGATGTATCTGATGACTTAAATGACCAGTTGTCTCTGTGAACTGTGCAGAAGTAATCCTGACACAGCCCCATTCTTATCCCTGTAAGGTTGCGAATCCCTTGTTTGCCAGCTGGACTTGAGATTTCTATGCTTACCTTCCATTTTTGCAATCGAAGACAAGTTTAGAATTTGAGCCCAACCACAATTCACTTCTGTTCCTCTGCATTATTTGCCAAGTTACCAAGCAATTAAAGAATACATCTTCAGATGTTGCAAGTTGAAAGCATATTCACCCAGTAGCAGATGTTCTCAACTTTCAACACCTTCTGTACATCGGTGATTAGCCATCTATTATTTACCCAAGTTATATTACAGTGCTTTCATGTGGGAAGCCCTTTGAAGGCATAAGTATGTCAAGGCTTACAATTGTAAGTTACAACTTGCATGTGCCTAGTTAAGGAATACAAGATCAGGAATACAACATTCCTTTAGTATTTAAATTACTTTGCAGTAGTTTGGGATATTCAAAAGTTGTGACAGATGCTTGATCATTGCTAGAACATTCCTAGCTTTATATTTTAAAGATCGACATTGCCAATTTACTTGAAATATATTATCATTTTCTACATTTGTCTTGGATTCTGTTACACCAGCACATATGAGATGTTCTGCGGTGGGGTAAGGCAAACAAAGACAACTCTATTCATATTCCTCTTCTGCAGCAGCACCTGTTTTGTCAGTCATTTGGCAGAGTATTCAGCTAAAAGCTCATTCCTAACACAATTTGGAGATGCTGGTGTTGGACAGGGGTGTACAAAGTTAAAAATCACACAACACCAGGTTATAGTCCAACAGGTTTAATTGGAAGCACACTAGCTTCCACTATCCTCCATGCTCCTTCATCAGGTGATAGTGGAGGGCTCAATCCTAACACTTCTGTGTTACGATTGAGCCCTCCACTATCACCTGATGAAGGAGCGTCGCTCCGAAAGCTAGTGTGCTTCTAACCAATCTGTTGGACTATAACCTGGTGTTGAGTGACTTTTAACTCCTAACACAAGGTTGCAAACTCTTCTCCTGCATCTGCAATCATTTTGGCTGTCACTATGATTTGTACTTCCCCATTTGCCTTTGTAAAGCAGGAAATGACATTTCAATCCAATGAGGGTCTTCATAAAGGCTGACACTTGTATCTTAAGGCTGCATGGCTTAAGCCTGAGCAGCAATAATTTAAATGTTGCTGGATGAAGTTTCTCAATTTTCCTCTCATTGGTAATGCCACATCTAATATGAATCAGAAGCTTTTTAGGACCTTTGGAATAGCACTGTCTATTGACAATACATCTGGATTAGATATTTCCAAACCACCCAGTGAAAATTGTACCATTCTTACCTGTTTCCATGGCAATGGTAGAAAATTTACCCAGAGCTCACATCTTCAACCTGTGTAAAATACCAAAAAGCTGGAAGGTTACACAAATTATTCGATTAAATAAGTATTTAAATTCTGGAGTCCAAATAAAACCACTATACAGAATGTCCACAGAATAGCTCACTGCTAGTTGGAATTGGATGAGTAACTTATCTAAGGCTTCTTCATTCAATTTTCCAACTCACTGCTCCCAATCTGTGCCTGTGCAACTGCCACTGGCCATTGCAAAATCTGCCCATATCAATCAAAGCATAATCCATTTCAACAGAATTTACAAAATGCTCACCATATCGTTTTAACTGGTGGCACATACTGGGCTTGAAATCATATTGTTTGCATCTTGTATACATACATCCATGCACACATATGAATGAAGAGCAGAAATTGGCCACTGAGGCCCTTGAGCCTGCTGTAACTTTCAATACTATCAAAGCCTATTAGATTACATCCCATTCCTGCCTAATTCCGACAACCTTTCATCTCCATAGTTCTCAAGAATGAATCTTGACAAATTTGAAGATTCTGTTGCCACCATACTTTGAGGAAGACAACTCCAAATACTCGTGACCCTCAGTGACAAAAATAGTTATGACTTATCTCTGTCTTAAATGGACAGTCCCTGATTTTTGACCAATGATGCTTGGTTCTAGATTCTCACATTGGAAGAAACAAGCTTTCCATCCTCATCAAAGACCGTTAAGATCCCACAGCTGAGATATTCCAATGACCAAGGAATCATTGGAGGACTTACAGTGAAATTGCACTTTGGGTCCACTAGGAACCCCTGACCCAGTTGATTCCATGGGCACTGCACATTAAATTAAATTTTCTGATTGTCAATTCCCCTGTATCTGGAACCCTCAAAAAGAGCATTGTAGCTGGAAAATTTGGAGGGTTCCATTTCACTTATGTTAGTACTAACTTAGAAAAATTTAAAGGAAGTAAAAACTGCATCAAACTCCTGGATAACAACCTCCTGCACCCCAGTCTTATCACTGACCTTGACACACCCAAAACCCTTGACAACCACACCCTGACCAAATCCACCCACCCCTGATCCAACTAGATTCCACACCCTGCACTCCTCCCACCCAACTAAATCCTAATGGACCTAACACACCAATAGTGCCCACTTCCCTGCTACCAGTCTGTACCCTCTCCTGAGCTGATACATACCCCTTTGATTGTTGATTTCCAACACTGCCTCATCCTCTGGCAGCCCAATACCCCATACGCCACCCCTGACCCTCTGAGGGCTGAAACTGTCCCAAGCTCCAGACCTGAAAACCCTCTACCGTCAGCCTAACCCTCGCAGACCCAACCTCACACCTCCCATCTCTGGCCTGATTCCCCACTGCCCCCTCTTAATCCCACACCCAATCCATTGTCTCTCCTTCTGGAAACCCTGACTCTTGTTCAGCTAATGTCCAAGATCGGTCATTGTCAAGAGTGAGGCGGTGTGTGAGAGGGAGATGTGCAATATAAATCTTTTCATGGCCCGAGTGAGGGAGGGAAACATTGGTCAGAGAGTGAGTGAGGGAGGGAGTGAGTGATCACTGTTGGAAGGACAGGTGAAGTGGGTGTCCATAGATCCTTGAAGGCAGTAGGACAGGTAGATAGTGTGGTTAAAAAGACAAATGGGATAGTTGCCTTTATTGGTCAGTAGAACATTAGTTTGGAATACTAGCTCAGTCATGTTACCATTATACATTGCCTCCACCTTCCCCCATCAACCAGAGATGACAATTGGTCAGCACTGTCTGACCTGATAAACATGCCAGATGGTGATTGGCCCAACTACATCTGGGCTTATTCTAATTATGGTGGAATAAAGACTTTAAATGGTCATCAGTTAGTCACTTATAGTCTTTGCTGTCATTCATGGGATGTGCCAGCATTAATTGCCCATCATTATTTGACATTGAGAGGGCAGGGGAGGGGGTGAATGAGTCAAGCATAGATCTTTCCATCTAGAATTTAGTTACATTAGGAGTAAGTAGGCAGTGGGGTTCAAGTACAACATTACCCTGTCTGATTAAGTGCCAGTGCCAAACTTGCTACCAGTGGGAGTGGAAGGTTCCACCAATTGAATTTGGGTATTTCCTGTTCTGTGCAGATCGCTATCACCTAACATTATAGCAGTTTCCATTGCTCTATCAGAACACTCTGCCTCTCATTCGTTTCCATTAATGCGATAGTTGTCCAAATTGTTCCTGTAAACTGACAATGCAATACCAGCTCAATAACTCATAGAGAAAATACAGCATACTATGTGGTTCCTAAGTCACTGGTGAGGTCTAGCCTGCAACTATTGTTTAGCTGAAAATGGACAACTGAAACAACTCTAAATCTTTCCCTACCCCTGCCATTAATTCCCTTGGTCAAAAAAGGCATTTGAGAACTTTAATTTAAAATCTAAATTCAATGCAGCTTATTAAATAGTGTCTAGACTGATTTCCTTTTCTTTAGTGAGACTTCATATCTCCAGATGATCCATCTAAGAAACACGAATATATACCCTTCCCTGAAGCTACTTTGTTTAAAAGGGTTAATATTTATAATTGCACTAATGGAGCAATTATTGGAGTTCAGTACTGCAATTATGATAATCAGCACACTTTGGAGCTCTCATTAAAATACCAGTTGGTTAGTTGGATATTGAAGTCCATTAAAATTATTTTGTGCAGATTTGTCTTTGACATTAATATAAATATGATCATATACCAACCATTTATAACCATCTATTGGTCCTAAAAAGCATGTAATTTTTAGTTTATATCTTCAAAGTATTTTCCAAATGTTTTTAATGCAAGGGAATTGCAGAACCTCTGGTGTAGAAAGTAGCAAGTAGATTACTGTAGCTCATTTAGTGTAATTGTAGAATTGGCACAGAAAGCATGCATTTTATGTATTTTCTTGTTCTCAAACTTTTGCTACGTTCCTATCTCTTTCTGCTTTCTTAACAATTCTCCTTTCCCTACAATTGAAATGTTTATGTGCAGGTGGATATGACAGTGTGGGAGTCATAAGATCTCTTCTTGAGGTAAAGATCATTTCCTCCAGCTCATTCTTACCTATGCAACATTCTCAGTTACAAAACAATGTAGAAAATAACTGGCTCAGAACCAAACCTCTACAAGGTCTGTTCAAGCAGCAAATATTTTCCAGTTTGAAAACATTTCTGGACAGTTCCATTTGGTGATTCATCCAACTGGAGTAAGTCCCTGATGGATTTGGATTAAAATATCTTAGGGTGTTCAAGCTCCATTGTTTTACACCCTCCTTCAATATTGGCATTTGACAGCAATTCTAAACCTCCCATGTCTGGCAGTGGATTAGAGATACAGTGAAATAGCTCTGTGAACAGCTGCTGCCTCCACATGGCTTCAGGCTACAGGAAATGTCACATGCTTCAGGACTGGCGTCAATGCGTTTTTTTTTTGTTTGCTCTGCACCTGTGCAGTTGGATTTGGCCAAAGCTCAAAACTTTTTTTTTTGTACTTTTAAATTCATTATTACACCTTCCAAATATCTGGCACTATTCCCTTTTCTTTGATGCAATTGTGACCTCCTTTCAGGCCTCTGCCAATGCTAGGTTTGCTTACTGCTGGGGAGCCATTGAGAGGATCAAGGTGATGTGCAGTCACACTCTTCCTCTATGTAAACTTGTTAAACCTATTTGGCAAGCCATCTATTGCGATGAGCCCCTCACCTTGTAGAGAACAAGGACATAAATTTGTGACTCACCATTCTGTAGCAAGCTTCACTGTTAAAAGACATGTTGTGTCATACTAGACCACCAACTGCCAAGCTCACTCTGGCACCCAAACGTTACCTATTTTTTAGGATAAAAGTGCCAAATAGCGATGCAGCAGACCATCCTATTGTTCTCTGGTTGTCCAATATTTCAACCCCTGTGCCCTGCACCTCCCCTGGTAATATTTGAGAGTTAAATCAATGCTGAAATTTATCCCAACTTCAGTCAATATGTGGAGTCAGAGATTATTTCTTTAAATGTCATGTTATATTGGGGTTTCTCACTATTTATATTACAAGAATGAATTCAGTGAATAATAAAAACAATAAATAAATGAGAATAAGACCTCACCACCAGTGTTCCCTCTATGGCTGCGCAGTTGCTGGGAGGGTCCATCCCACAATTGATCTGCAGACACAATGACTTCCCATTCTGGAAGTTGCTACAGTGCACAGATCTCAGAGATCCATGCAATAGCATTAAAAATTAAAGGCAGCTCTCCACTTCTCTATCCCTTTTAAAACAGTCTTTAAAACCTACCCCTTTGATCAAACTTTAGATCATCTGCAGTGTTTTTGTGGAGCTCATCATCAAATTTTGTTTTATTATTTTCCTTTGTTTTGCATTTTTTTTACTCTTTGGTGAGTTTCATATGTTGTAAAACTTTGAAAACATTCCAACAGCAGTCAAGTGCCTTTGAAATGTACTTACCATTGTAACTGGAAACATTAGACAAAAGTTAACGAACAAAATAAATACAATTGGTTCCAATAGAATTTTCCCATATGTTTCTAGTGTCTAGTTTGCGGTGCTTGGTGAATGTAGTTTCACCACAGAAGTTACATCAATTTATATTTCCATATTACTTAGCAGATTTTTTTTACTAATCCACCAACCTTTAGAGCACAGAAGACTTTTATCCACAACTATATACAATGATGCCCTTGTCAAATTGTGACTTTTACACTCAATTTAACAGGATTGAGAGTTATGTTGTAAGTCAGGAACTTCCCTGGGAATGACAAGGGGAGCTGGCACAGATCTACTAACTTGTCAAATGGCTTTTGATGTATATTTCTATATAGTGAGAAGTGACAGAGTATTTGACTTTGGCGGACATGCCTACTAAATCTACTTCTTGCTGCTTGATGCCAAATCTTGTTAATTGTACAGTGGTATTGGGGGATTTTAATTGTATTCAGGTTGTGGTGATTCATTGCAGATTGTCCTGTACTCATGTATAGGAACAGACTGAAATTGTGCCTGTTTGATTGGAGATGCATTACATGTAACATGTAACTCTGTAAATAAACCTTATTAATGAACAAAGAAAAGTCTCTAGCCTGACCTCCTTGTCTTATGAGTCATAATGAGTCATTAATAGGGTCACTATTAATCCATTATGTTTTCTCACTGTGATATGGGCAAATCAGTAAAATAAAAGTAAGGAACTTTGAATGCAAATTATATTAAGTGCAAGTAAACCTTGATAATATTCTTTGGGGGGAATTTTTCCCAGGCCTTGAGCACTGTAGGCAATGGCTAGAAAATTGGGAAACAACAGTGAGGATAAAAAAGAACTATTCTCAATGTCAAGAAAAGCATTTCCAATTTTCCTCTAAGTTTAAGTGGTGAGTTCCGAATCTCGCTAATAAATGACAGCTACTTTATTTCCATGTAGCTCTACCTCATTAGTAGCTATGATGGAGACAAAAATTAGGGGACCCAGTTTAAGAATAAGATGTCTACATTTTAAGACTGAGGCAAGGAAACTTTGTTTTCTCTCAGAGAGCCATAAGACTCTAGAATACTGTAACCTGGGGTACACTAAAGAGGCTACATTTATCCAAGGCAGAGTTAGAAAGATTTATATTCAATGTGTGAGTCAAGGGTTCTGGGAAGCAGACAGGATCTTGGAGTTAAGACAACTAAATTGGCCATGATCTTGTTGAATAGTGGCACAGTTTGAAACGGCCAAATGGCCTCACCCTGCTTCTAATCCTACATTGCTCTTCCCTGATCGAATTAATCACCATTGCCAGTTTCCATTCACTGTAGTGGTTTTGAGGATTATGAGAAGGCCCTTAAAATTAAGCCTTTTTTTTAGCCACAACAATAATAGACATGACTTAAAAGCTTTTAAAAGCCTTTTCTTTTGACATATGAGGAAACTAACTATTGTTCATCAATAAAACTGACAAACAGTTCTGACAAGTTTTTTAAAAGTCATTTTCACTTTTTAAAAATGGGTATTCTGAGCTTTTTTTTAATCATTGTGAGCATTGCTGTCAAGGGCATCATTTATTATCTATCACTATTGCTCAAGAAAAGGTGTTTGTGAGGTGTCTTCTTAAGCTTCTAGCAGACTGCTTCTGTACCTTACATCTTGCGAATGGTAATAAACACTGTGCAATCATTGGCAAACATTCCCACTGCTGACCTTACGAGGAATGGAGCACTGAAGCAGCTGAAAGTGGTTAGGAATAGAAATAGATTGGTGCAGTTGTAGTGTTCCTACCTCTGAGCCAGAAGGCCTGGTTCAAAACCCATATTCTCCAAAGGTATGGCATAGCAGGTTAAATGAAAATATAAACACTGGGCAAATATACAGGGCATATTGGTATAACGCGCATTTTTTCAACACAAATTGGCTATAACTCAATTGAGGAATTGTGGATAGTGTTTGGATAACGCAAACTTTCTACTGAACGAGTGTAGCAGTTGTCCATAGTGCAATTTTCTATTGCATGGGGTTCCAGAGAAACACAACTGCCTTGAGTGACCTGTAGTCCTGTGGCTGACATCACTGACCTCCATTAATGACAACCATCTTCCTTTGTGCCAGTTTCCACCAAAGAGAGGTTTTGCTCCTGATACTCATCAATCCAGTTCTGTTACTGCTTCTTGATGCCACATTTGTTCAAATGAAGCCTTGATGTCAAGGCAGACACTCCCACCTCATCTCTGGAATTCAGCTCTTTTCTCCATGTTTGGAGCAAGTCTGTAATGAGATTAGGAGCTGAGTACTGGCTAGGAATACCGAGCTAGGAATACCGCATCGAGTAACTCACATCCTGACCCCCACCACCCCCCCCCCCAAAGCCTGTCCACCATCTACAAGGCACAGGTCAGGAGTGTGATGAAATACTCCCTGTTTCCTGGATGGGTGCAGCTTCAACAACACCCAAGAGGTTTAACACCATCCAATCCGAAGCAGTCTGCATGATTGGCACCACATCCACAAACATCCACTCCTCCCATCACTGATGCTCAGTAGCAGCAGTGTGTGCGATCTACAAGCTGCACTGCAAAAATTCACAGACCATCCTTAGTCAACACCTTCCAAACCCAAACCATTTCCACCTAGAAGGACAAGGGCAGCAGATCCATGGGAATACCACCTGCAATTTCTCCTCCAAGCCAGTCACCATCCTGACTTAGAGATATATCATTGTTTCTTCACAGTCAGTGGGTCAAGATTTTGGAATTCCCTCCCTAAGGGCATTGTGGGTCAACTTACAGCAGATGGGCTGTCGTGGTTCAAGGAGGCAGCTCACTACCACCTTCTGAAGAGAAACTATGGATGGGCAGGAAATGCTGGCGCAGCCAGTGATTCTCACATTCCGTGAGTGAATTGAAAAAACACAAACTGATTGTCAATTGGAAGGTTATTGCTGTGTAAGGGACAATTGAGAGCACTGTTAATGACCCCTTCCATCACTTTACTGATGATCAAGAGTAGACTGATGGGGTGATAATTGGTTAGATTGAATTATTCTTGTTTTATCCTTGTTATTGGGAGAAGGATAGATATTTTTAATCAACTTGTTCAGACATGCTGTTACATGCATCTGTACCACTATTATAGCTCTACAGAAACAGCTTGGCTAGGGAGGTAACTAGTTGAAGGATGAGTGAACAAGTCTGTGTGTGAAGGATGGGGTGGGAAGTGTGTGTGCAGTCTAATGCCGATGGGGAGCAAGAGTCTGTTGGCAAGGTGTAAGGGGGTAGCTGGGAAAGAGAGGGGAGAAGGCAACGGTGGCAGAGGATAGACAAGAAGAAAAGTGAATGGAAACAAAGTGATTGTGAGGGAGGGAGATGGCAAATGGTAAAGCAGCAGATTTCTGAGTCTATGATTGGAACACTAAACTTCATGAAACTTCATGAGGTCATGAGCCACCATTGATGCCAATCAGACCCACTCTGTCCAACCATATGCTACTGTGCTGTGATCAGTCTGTCCTGAAAGTGGAAAAGGGCATAGCTAGGGAAAGGGATGATGGATTGGCTGTCAGCTATGATTCATTGAGTATGACTGTTGGACTCAATGCGTTGTTTTGCCAATGCAAGTATGATGGGCTGAATAGCCTCCTTCTGTACCATAATAATTCTGAAATTCTGTGGTCATAACTGTTTTAGTTTTTGAGATAAACCTATTTTTACCTTGATGCATAAAGGTTAATTACATTAAATATATCAAGAGATTTTAATGAAAAAGATATAATTTAAAAACGATGTTCTCAAATGTCATCTTGACAGTGACTCATAGGAGATTTTACATTTAGTCATATGCAAATGAGTTTGAGCCAAAACCTTTGCAGAATCAAACCTTTAAAACTTGTGCAATTCTGAGCACAATTTGCTTCTGGCCAGTTTCTAACTGTAGAACACATTTGTTTCATTCTAGAGGGAATGACATTCCGATCGTTACAATTTTAAATGAGATTCAATTTACTATTTGGTGTCCTGGTAAATATTAAAGATTCATGGCCTGAAGGCTTTTGTTTAGTAAATGTTGCGTTTAATAATTGTGTTCCAATAGAAACAGAATACTTTTGTTTTTGATCCATCCTGACTGTTTATTATAAATTGTAGCCATTTATAATTGAGATTCCAAGGGTTTGAAATGTGACATTTTTTGATTGTAATCTTTAATCAGGCCTGGAGCCTGCCTATTCTAAGGTTTTATTTCCCCTGAGGCAATGCTGGGATACACTTCTACTAACATCACTCTGAAATCAGTCAGGGGGACATGTCCACACTGCTCTTTGTATATATACAATTTACATGGCGAGCCCACTTGAGTTTCTGTTTGAGATTTCCATGCTTGAGTGAGGGAAAGAGAGGCCTTTGTTTGCGATCAGAAGTATCAACACAAAAAGAAGGTGAACACATTGAGGAGATCTTGTTTTGAAAGTCGTTACATTTTGGAATTTCACAGCAGTTGCAATTTCTAGAGGAAAACTCATTGCAAAAACCATTCTCAACCTTCCCTATGTTGTCTGTGGGGAAAGGTTATGTCCTAATTTTTATAGGGCGGGTCAGAAAGAAATGTGGTACAGGGATTCAGGGAAATCCAGAAATCGGCGGTTCTGGTCAAATTAATAATGCAGTCTCATTTATTCTACTTCCTTCCCATTTTTCCAACTCACAGCCAGGTAGTTGAGGAGGCCAACTGTCCTTTCAGGTCAGGCAGCATCAAAGGAGAAGGACAATCAACGTTTCGGGCATAAGCCCTTCTTCAGGAAACTTACGCCCAAAACGTCGATTCTCCTTCTCCTTTGATGCTACCTGACCTGCTGCGCTTTTCCAGCAATACATTTTTAAGCTTTGATCTCCAGCATCTGCAGTCCTCACTTTCTCCCAACTGTCCTTTCAGACAGGAAGACTTGAGCTCGACAGAGCAGAGCTCGGGAGTGCAGGAGAGGGAGTGAGTGAGTGAGGAAGAGATTGCAATGTGGGAGGAGATTGTGGACAAATGGTCATCCAGATTTAGGATGGAATGTCAAAGAAGTAATAGAGACAAAGGATGAGACTAATGGTGGCTGATAGAGAGTGTGGATGAAAAGTTGGGGAAGTTTGTGAATAGAATGTTTGGTAATATTATAAATGACGGATGAGATGAAAGAAAAGATCAGGGATCAAATCCAGGGAATGATCTGATTATGAGGAAGATGGAGGCTGATAGTAGGGATGGATGCATGTTTGCTTGAGGCACAGGAATGGGGGAGCAATTGAGCTCCCCCCCACAGGCCCACATGGAGTGTTGGAAAAACAGCATTTGGACCTATCTGTCTTTTCAGCCCATGTACCTATAAACTCAGGTTGGAGATATTGAATTTAAAGGTAAATTAAATTCACTGCAAAGCAACCTCATTAACAGCTCATAATAATGTTAATTGTCGTGGTAAGTATCAGCCTGTCTGGTATAATCAAGGTTCCATCTGTGACAAGTGATTTACTTGCAATGCAGGATTCAAACCATCTCCATTATACTGCGACATGGGAATTTGGAAACTGGATTGCAGTCACAATGTGACAATTTATTTAACTTCACTGTTCACTCAAAAAATCCCCTCCCCAAACTAATCATTTGTGATATTAAATTTTGCCTTGAAACTTCATTCAAAAGCAGACCACTGGATTTATTCACATTTCTTTCGAATTTATGTTGAATATCACAGCAATGACAGCAATGATTTACAGCAGCTATTTGAAGATGAATGCTGTCCCTTAACATATGAATGCTTCAGGGTGCCGGAGTGAAGGAAAATCTGGAACTCAATGATACCACTAATGAGATGTTCTATTTATTTTATCACTGTTAAAAACTGGAAAGGCTTTCAAATGAATTCTGGATCACTATAAATTACCATTTCTGAATTTCAAACACGTCCTCAATGTTCGCTAACCACATTCATCAAGCTCTAATATTACCATCTTGCACCTTTCTTTTATCTTGTGTGTTCGAAAATATATTTGTAGTTACTAGCCTGAAACAAATTATTATGAAGAAAATTAGAAATGAAGCATCCCACACACTTCACCTTTCAATATTTCTAACCTTATTATTTGACTATTCCCTTGACATTAACTGATAAAATATTCCGTTTTCACATTGTACGTTAGAAAAGTGTTCAATTATTAATAGTGTTAATAACATCCAAATTGGAAGCCACTTGCTTTTGCATCCTATTGTCGATCACTATTTTCCTTCTCTTGAGTCTCATCTAATATTTTTCAAACTCCTTTCTTTTTGTTTTACTGAACAATATCACAACCTGTTGAGCCATTAGGAAAGTATTCCTTGTTTTTTGTTTAGATTAGATTACTTACAGTGTGGAAACAGGCACTTTGGCCCAACAAGTCCACTCCGACCCGCTGAAGCGCACCCACCCTGACCCATTCCCCTATATTTACCCCTGCACCTAACACTACAGGCAATTTAGCATGGCCAATTCACCTAACCTGCACATTTTTTGGACTGTGGAGGAAATTGGAGCACCCGGAGGAAATCCACACAGACACGGGGAGAATGTGCAAACTCCACACAGAGAGTCGCCTGAGGCGGGAATGGAACCCGGGTCTCTGGCGCTGTGAGGCAGCAGTGCTAACCACTGTGCCACCGTGCCGCCCAGCACGGTTTCATATCCGGCTGCTGAATTATACCACAAAAGAGTTTCAGAGGTTTATTCATTTTATTGCAAAGTTTATCATTTCTACCTTTCCCCTCTGAACCCCTTTTCTCTGCTCAGAAACCAACTTCGTATTTATCAACCAGGGTCATATTGACTTGTAGGCTACGCTCAATGTTCTGATTGGCCTACTCTTACAACTATGTTCCAAGAAAAGAAGCTGGGGATTAATTTACGCTCCCGAATGATCCTGAAATAGTGAGCAGTTTTAGTGGTTGGGAGCAGGATACAAAGAGTGGTAGCAGATGGAGCCGGGGAGTAGGCCTCTTTAAGTGGGAAAATGCCATCCTTCCTCAGTCTGGTTTTCATTCAGGCCACAATGTCCATGCAATTATCTTCAATCTGTTCATTGGGTGCACTGGACTAGGATGTTGTTGAAAGAGTGGCTTGGGCAATTGGGGTATGTTGTTTGTGATGAGCTAGTGCTGATGCCTTGATGAACCTATTGCAGAGTGCTAAGAGAGGCATAAAGATAAATTATAGTCACGTACATAGGATACAAATCTGGACCGATAACAAGTGAGCAGAAATTTTGAGGAATTGGGATTGGGAATTGAGAGGACAGAATACCTGAGAAGTGAAAAAAGGCATTCCGATAGAATAAAATGGTCTCGGAGGGACGTGGAGCAAAGTAGCAAAAAGAAAGAGCAAATGATACAGGGCCTCAAAATGATCCCAAGCTCTTCATACCTGAACCAGGTTAGCAGGCAACAAGTCAGAATTCCAACATCCCAAAAGTTAAAAATGATTCTTACATTTCCAGCCCAACCCAATATAATATCTCATTTTACATCTGGTGGTATCACATTCCCTACATATTCATGTACAGCAAAGTCAAGATCAATTAGCAAATGCAATAACTCCTACAGAGTTCAGTGGTCCTACAAAACTATTCGAGTGAAAGACGATCAATACATTTTTAAATGGCAATTTTGATGTAATACTTATATGATTATGTATCCTGGTAAAGTTACAGAACTGAATGCTCAAATTTCAGTACAATATAAATTTCACACCTCATACGTAATAATCAATGTTCCACAGCAACCAAACCACAATCAATGAAAGAAAAGCAAAATAGCCATTAAAAGTAATTCTTATCCTTCAAAGTAAAGTTTCAGTTATATCCAGGATTAGGAATTAACTTGAGTGATTTCTTTTTACTGCACATGGGTTTCTATAAAATTCATTCAGAAAACCAATGCAATGACCAATAAAGAGGACATTGGAAAAAATGCCACTTCAGTTGGAAAATTCAAGAGGAGGTGCAGGTGTAATTGACTAACAGAGACATAGAATCATACAGCACAGAAACAGGCCATCCGGTCCACCCAGTGATCAATGTGTTATCACAGATGACAGTGGTTTTGAAGTTAAGTTGAACTGAATAGAAAACCAATAATCTGAGCAAATTTCTGAAAAAGAAGATAATGTCAGTGGTAAAAGGAACAATTCTTGTATAGGATCAAGAAACAAAGGCAACCTGTTTGACACAACTTTGACAACTTAATGTCAGGCAAGCAACCGTGAAACCCTTTAACGTAAGTGGTTTGCACCAGCAGGAAATATCAGGGTATTTCAGAAAGTGAAGATCCTATGGCTTCTGTAATGTTCATATGAACCACCTCTGCTCAGAAATTTCACTGCAACAATCATTTGACCCATGCTGAAAATAAGTTAATTGACTGAAGATGTTTTTAACAAACCCAGTTTTAGCAATGCACCTTATTAAAATATACAGTTCTCCACAAGTATCTGTTTGATCTGTACTCCTGACAGCCTCAAATGATTGAAATTTTCTGCTAAATCATGAGTTATTTTTGTAAACATGGACAATTTGTGGTTTGAGGTTGAGGTGACCTGAAATGTGCTTCTGCTACCATGGTTTGGTCTGTCCTCTATGTTTGGCTTGGTTTGGCCTGGTCTCCTTTGTGCTGGATTGGTTGGTAGACCTTACATCCTCATTCTAACTATAATCTGGATGTAGGTGTGGTAAAGTAATTCCAACTCTTTATTCCCACTATATAGTTTTAGTTACTAGCTGAAAATGTGTTGCTGGAAAAGCGCAGCAGGTCAGGCAGCATCCAAGGAGCAGAAGAATCCAAGCGCAGAAGAAGGGCTCATGCCTGAAACGTCGATTCTCCTGCTCCTTGGACGCTGCCTGACCTGCTGTGTTTTTCCAGCAACACATTTTCAGCTCTGATCTCCAGCATCTGCAGACCTCACTTTCTCCTACCAGTTTTAGTTACTACTCAATTCTGATTACTACCATGTCTCTCCAGGTACAAGGGTGTTGCTTCCCTCTCAGTCTGTTCTACTAATGGTCATCGCTGCTATCAACAGTTACATCACTGACTGATTTACTTTAACCTCTTGCTCCACAATCTGATTAGTAGGAGGGTTATAATAGTAGAAAAACACTAAGGAACACTTTATGCACCACAACAGAATAGGCTGAAATGGATCATTAAGATGCAAAATGCAGATACATTTTATGACATATGACTTGGCCACTCTGTTATTTTCATTGTCCATCTTATCAAGATTGCCACATATAGTTATTTAATCTTTCATTGTTGTCCTTCTCCTTTCTCGTAATAACAAAGATCTTACAGTGGAATTTGACCAGCTTTACTGAGTTTTTTTCAGTTAGCCAGGCATTTTGATTTGAGTAAACTGAAACACATTCTTTGTGTACATAACCTTTCAGACCTAAGACTCACAGATGACTGCTCAGTGTCAAACATCTCCTGTCCTACTTTCTTATATTACAGCTGAAGCATGTTTCAATTCTATTTAGAAAGAAACTAGTATGCAATCAGAACAAGATAAAACATGCTGAAGTAATACTCACAAATTAAAATATGCCACTTGAAGCTTTCCAGCTATGTATTTTTTTCTCTCAATAAGTGTTTGCTCAGTGGCTGGTGATAAATTTGGAATGTTGTTGGAATGGTGGCAATAAAATGTTTGGTTGCTTTGGACTCAAATGTGAAAGCGGAAATGGAGGAATGATGCCTCAAATGCTCTGCCTGAATTTTAATTTCACAGAAATCAGGCCATAATTGTTTCCACATGAGGTCATGGAAATATATGGAGAACAGAAAAATTAGGAGGATCAAATGACAGGAAAAAAAGCTTGCCAGTGCTCTCACCACTAGCTCATGTGACTTTTGGCAGTTTTAGGAGCTGCTTATAGCAGGAAACATAGATCTCTGTATATTTGTATTTTTTGGCACTCAAGCATTTAAGAGAGAAATGCTTGTGTTTTTAACTTGGGATTAGTCAGATTCGGGATTTGTACAGAAAGAAAACTGTTATGTTTTAGAGATCACAGACTTTGTTGCAGCAAAGAAAATAGCTGTGGAGCTGCCCAAACCCTTACCCACTGTTAACCACAATAAAAAATTACATCTTTCCCCCCTCCAATATTTTTAAAATAGTGAACTTAAATTTCAATTTTACAAAAAATGCAATCTATTCTTAGTGAATTGAAACTTTATGGAACGTGGCTATTTGGCTCAGTTGGTTAATTGTATTGGCCTGTTGGGCCCAACAGAGCAGAAAGATCACAGGGTTTGCTGCACACCAGTGAATTAGTTAACTACATCCAATTACCTGGTGCAGTTATTCTCTGTACCACTGAACATGAGAGGGGAAAATCAGTCAGGGGTTCTGATCCTGAATGCTCTCTAGTAACCTCACTGAGCAAGGGTGCATCAGATGAGGACATGACTTGAAGCAAATGAAATCAGCCAGAGTGCAAAACAACCATTTATTGTCTACTGTCCATGTAGTGCTACCATGGACAATAGTGATACTCCTGCCTGAATCCAAGGCTGATTCATATAAAACTTCTTCTTTTACTTCAGTTAATCTTGTCTCCTAGAAACCTGAGCTTTAGAAACTATACATAAATATCACTTTTCAATGACCCTGACCAACATATAACTCAGTCTTTACTTTGAAGATGTCATAATGTTGGTCTTTTAACAAGGTTATGCTGTGCCCTTGAGATGGTTTTTTTCCCCCAGAGAGGGGATAATTGGCCAGGCTCCAACTAGGCTGGGTTTGAAAGGTTTACTGGGGCCCTTTTTGTTTACCCCTAACAGATAATACTTCTGACCTAATGCTTTCATGTCTTAAAAAAATCTGGTATAATCAAAGGGCCAGCTAGCTGTGCAACTAACCTTCGTTTAGATTAGAGTTTTTGATTCAGTTCAGCAGCAGTGTGTTGGGCTGCTGGGGTATGTCCAGCCAGGTACACTCTCTCTCTCTAAATTTAAGCTTGTAAGCCCTGGTTTGTTTCATTGTTACTCTTTATGCTAAGGGATGTGTTTATTGGGATAATTGCAAGTATTTTCAGAACAGCATCATTAAGGCGGGATAGTCTGGTTTTTAGGAAAGGATAAGTTGTCAAGTATTCTATTTTCTGTTCTTTGTGTTTCATTTCATAATTTTATAAAGAAATTATGTTTGTTTAAAACTTGGCAGTTGGATAAGCTAATTCACACCAGGATTATCCACCATACACTAACCTGAAACAAATAGCAATGTTACGGTCTGGCCTACCTGCTTAAAAATGTTTTGAGGGGTTAGGTCTGGTCTATAACAAAGAATAGGGATTACTTTTAATGGCTATTTTGCTTCTCTTTCATTGATTATGATTGGTTGCTGTTGAATATCTATTATTTTGGATGAGATGTGAAATTTATATCATACTGAAATTTATATCATACTGAACAAACATAATTATATAATCATTATATCAAAATTGCCACAATGAGAAGTTTTTGATCACCGATAATATTATAGTTTTGTAGGACCACCAAACTCTGCAGGATTTATTGCATTTGCTGATTGTACTTGACTTCATTGTGCATTAATATGTAGGGAATATGATACCACCAGATACCACCAAATATGAGTTAATACACTGGGTTGGGCTGGAAATGTGAAAATAGTTTTTAATTTTTGGGGTGTTGGATTTTTGACTCCTGTTGCCTGTTGGCCTGGTTCAGGTATGAAGAACTTGGGATCTTTTTGAGGCCCTGTCTCATTTAGGTCAAACTAATGAGCTACCTATTTCCAACAAGCAATCTGTGCTGTCAGCTGAGTTTGAGATTGCCCAACTTACAGCAAAATCCATTGTGGAAGTGTGGAGCTGGCAGATTGAAACTGCTAGTAGGGAACCCTGAGGTGACAGCGGCCCAGGAGATTATTTTTCCTGGAGCCACGTAGAGTAGAGAGTGTGGTGCTGGAAAAGCGCAACAGGTCACACAGCATCCGAGGAGCAAGAGAATCGAAGTTTCAGGTATAAGCTCTTCATCAGGAAAACTCGAAAATTCTGCCCGAAATGTCGATTCTCCTGCACTTCAGATGCTGCCTGACCTGCTGTGTTTTTCCAGGACCACACTCTCGCCTCTAATCTCCAGCATCTGCAGTCCTCACTTTCTCCTGGAGAGGTCTGACCAGGCAAAGATTTCCTTTGTAAAGGGACATTAGTTAGGCAAATCTTTTAAAAACAAGAATTGCCAACATCAAATACCAATTGCAATTAACTTTATGTAAATTCCACCAGCTGCAGGAATGGAAATTCAACCCATATCCCCAGAGTATTAACCTGGATTGTAGATTATTAGATAAGGTAACATAATCGAGGCTACTGTCTCCCCTAAAGCATTGCGGTTTTAGAGATACACTCTTGCAAGTAAAGTTCCCTTCAATCTATTTAATTGTCCTGTGTGGTCACTTTAAGTTTGCAGAGCAGATTTTAAGAGGAACATTGTTTGTTTAGTAAAACTATTTACTGAAATGCAGAGTCCATTGTGAACCTGCTATGCAATTGCATAGGCACTATAAACTGGTAAAGTGGTGAAGTTCCACCAACCTATAATGTTAACTTTGTTTCTCTTTCCACGGTTACTACATGATCAGTGGAGGATTTTGACAATTTTATCATGTACATTTCAGAATTCTGGCATTTCCAGTATTTTCGTTTTGAATGAAGGGTGCTCTCTCAGAGCCGATTGTACCACTACAATGGCAAATGGTTGTTTTTCCTGCTGTACTTATCAGGTCCACACCTGCCTTGAGTGTGGCCTTCATTTATATATTTTAGTTCTTCTTTCTGATAACTCCTCATCATGAAGCAGCATCCGATCATCTGATGTTTTACGACGCCTTGTGCAGATAATTTAACAGCTGAGATTTGCGATGGAGTCAGAGAAGCTTCCATTATTCATGTGCACAGCATATCATTTCAGGAAGTGTTGGTGGATCAAAATGAAATGAAATGACTGAAAACTTATAAGAGCTTTCAATTTAATATGAATTTGATTAGCAGCGTCTAACACATTGTATTGACTCATTTTTCCGGGTGGATCTTTTTAACTTCTTTTCTCAATTGCTTCATTCTAACATTAGTCACAAAGGGGATTCAATCTTTATACTTTAATTTACAGATTAAACAAATTCAGTATCATTAACTGTTAGTGCTGGCCACAAATCCAAGATTTTGTATTAAGTTCTGTTCAAAATGGATCAACCAGTTAAGCTAATCCCAAACTAAGGTTAGCTTTCCAGGAAGAAATTTAAACACAAGCATCAGAGCAAAGGCCTAAAATGTATGGAAAGGCAGGTTGCATCTTCTCAATAGCTCCCTATATCTTTAAATGTGGATTATCATTATACTTTTACCCAGCTTTACTTTGGCTTCAATGTTTACTAATGTATTACAAATCATTCCAAACCAAATGAGAAGCACTTCCACAATGCTTTCTTTGTAATACCTACATGTGACCCTTTGGGTGAACTACTAAAGGCTTGTTAATGTCTTGGAAAAGTACCGTGTTCAGCAACAACCTGCCTTGGTAGAATGCCATATATTAATGCGTATGAGAGTGCTTATTAACAGTTTAATTTCTGGTCTCAGGTGTTAGAATAGCAGAAGCTACACCAATAACTCTGGGTAGAGATTCAGGTATATTTACACCTATAATTTATATACTGAATGTTTCCCTTAAAACATGTTCAAGGATACCAGAATATCAGGCAATGTTTACTTTTTTACTGATTTCATTTCTTTCCTCCTTCCTTCCATGGAAGTAATCCTCAGGCCATAGTTGAGATCCAGCCAGTTTCCAAACAGCATTATCAAGCAGTCAGTCTTTGACAAGCCTAGCACGAGGTACTGCTCACTGGCACGGGTCCTGGCCTTTAGGGCACCACTGGGCACCACTGGGGCAGGGATACATCATCACCCTGGACAACGTTATTTTGATTTGATAGATTTCAGTTTGCCTTATGTAAGTTTGCATCAGATGTTATAGAGTCATAGTGCCGTACAGCATGGAAACAGACCCTTCGGTCCAACTCGTTCTTGCTGACCAGATTTTCTAAACTGAACTAGTCTCATTTGCCTGCGTTTGGCCCATATTTCTCTATATACTTTCCTATTCACATACTTGTCCAAATGTAGTTTGTATTTTTGTTACAGTGTCCGTTTAACCCAAATTTGTTAAATTAAGATTTTTAAAAAGTAGACAGTGCACTGTAGTGATTGTAACAAAGTCAGCCAGGAGGACCTCATAGAATATGGATTCCATAATTGGGGCCATTAATCTTATCCAATTAAGAAGCCTTGGCTGACAGGTATAAATGGGAGTGTCAGAGGTTCTGGTCACTGAGAGCTGGCTCTTAAGAACTTGGACCAGTGTCACATACAATGTATGTGTAAATGAAAGGTGACTTGGTGATGGGGTACCAGCCTCTATGGAGTTATTTCATGTACTCTAGCAGGTTTACCAGCTCCAGCTGGGGGCGATTATTTTCATTTCCCCATTGAAATAAACCAACTTTTCCAGTGGGAAACATGCTTTTCCCCTCCAGGGATACTAAAACTAATTCTTGGGTATTTGTTGAGTTATCAATTAATATTGCAAGCTTTGCCTGTGAGGATCAATATCAGACCAGATGAAGCACTCACGCATTGAACTATTAAGAGGGCCGAAATAAATGCTTCCAAAAACCCTGAACTTATTTGCAAGTTTAAAAATTATTTGATTGAAAAAAGTAGGGAACTGTAATAGTAATAGGCTGTTTAGCTCATAAATATATCTAATGTCCTGAGGGAAATGAGCAACCAGAAGTTGTTTTCATTTCAGAAGATGTATGAAAGACTCTTTAATGACCCACATATTAGTTTAAAGTCAAGTTGACAGTGGTAGCAATGATGTGTATCAGACTAAATGATACTAAGCATGTAAGGGTGTGTCCATCTCATAATTAAGCCAAGAAAATGAGTGACAATTTAGATAATGATTCAAGGTTACCACCTTGGCATAGCTACAAATGTTCAGATTAGGCAGTAAACAATGCTTTTGCACAACCTCTTCCATCAGGCAGATGGTACAGAAGCTTGAACACATGCACCAACAGATTCAAGAACAGCTTCTTCCCTGCCATTATTAGAATGCTGAACCTCTCTAACTTCAAATAATGTTGATCTTGCTTTGTGCACCTATGTAACCTGCATGTCTTGCTCTGTCAAAGCACACTATGATTTTTATGTCCTTGTTTGCTATGATCTGCCTGCACTGCTCACAAAACAAAGCTTTTCACTGTACTTAGGCACATGTGACTACAACAAATCAAAACAAATCAATGTGCCATTAGGCAGTTTATAACAAGAATGGAGTCAGAGTGGTTGCACATGAAGGTTTTACTTTTATTGTCATCAATATTATAATTTATTCTATTTTAGTTTCCTTAAAAATCATTCCTTTTATCACTGGATATCAATCTCTCTTGAGTCCAACTCCAACTCTGTCCATTGTTGTCACTTTCAATAAGAGAACCCAAAACAGGTTCAAGACCACAGTACACCAATCAGCCTCTGGAAACAAGTTCACCAATCCACTAGAAACCAGCAAATGTGTCCTATCATGTAGAGGTGCCGGTGTTGGACTGGGTGGACAAAGTTAAAAAAAAATCACACAATACCAGGTTATAGTCCAACAGGTTTATTTATAAGTACAAGCTTTTGGAGCACTGCTCCTTAGTAAGGCAGTTAGTGGGGCAGAATCATAGGACTCAGTTTATAGCAAAAGATTATAGTGTCATACACTGATGTGATATATTGAACAAAACTAGATTGCTGTTAAGTTTTTCATCTTTTGAAATGGGAATGCAGGTCTCGATTCATTAATATGCAAATCCCAGAACTTCTTTCAAGTCACATGCCTGAGATAACTTAAGGTTTATAAAAAAAAGTGACATCTCAGCTCAGACAATGTAATAAAGGTGTGAGGTTAGAGTCTGATTGTATCCCAATCTTGCGTCATGCTGGTTCTATTTCCAAAGTAGGAAATGTCACATGGAACATAAAAAATATATAGACTACCTATATCTATGTGTGCTTTTTGAACAAAATAGAATGTATCTGCAAAGACAATTCTGCAAATGCAAATTCACCCCAGAAACTTGTGTGTGTCTGTGTGTGTGTGTGTATGTGTGGGAGAGAGTGTGAGTGTGTGCGTGCATATGAGAGTCAGTATGTGCGGGTGTGATAGAGTATGTGCATGAGTGTGATGGAGTATATGTATGCGAGAGGGTGTGCACGAAGGTGTGAGTGTGAGGGATGTGTGTGTAGTGGCTTCACACTACAGGTGACCCTACTACACTATACACTCTCCCACACACTCTCGCATACAAGCACACATACACACGCATACACACACTCTTACATACTCACACATTCACACAGACCCTCACTCACACACATGATCTCTCTCAGGCACATACACACACCCACACCCCCTAGACTCACACCCATGCATACACTCTCTCACAGACATGTACTCCATCACACTCATGCACACTGTCTATCAAGGACACATGCCCACATAAACACACACACACACACTCCCTCTCACCATCTCTCCCATACACACATGCACGTGCAACCCATTCTACAAGATAAAAGACTTAACAGCAATCTAGGTTTGTTCAATATATTGCATCAGTGTACAACATATAAATCTTTTGCTATAAATTCTGTGTCCTATGATCCTGCCACACTAGCTACTTGACGAAGGAGCAGCACTCCAAAATCTTGTACTTCCAAATAAACCTTTTGAAATATAACCTGGTATCGTTGAATTTTAAATGTGTATTATGTTCATTAACCAACCTTTATTCCATTTCTCTTTATAGTTACTGAATAAAAACTTATTGATTTCAACCTTGAAGGTTTTAGTTCATCCAATTTACATGTTCCTTTTGGAGAACAGCATTTCAGGGCTCCTCTGCTATTTGTGTGAAAGATTTTCCCTGATTTTGCTCCTATATGGGCTATCTCTGATTTTAAAGAAAAAGTGAGGACTGCAGATGCTGGAGATCAGAGTCAAAATGTCTGGTGCTGGAAAAACACAGCCAGTCAGGCAGCATCCGAGGAGCAGGAGAATTGACATTTCCAGCATATGCTCTTCATCCAGGATGTGGGTGGGTGGGTGGGGGTTGAATCTGGGAGAAGGTGGGGAGAAGGGAGATGAGGAAACTGGTGAAATTGACATTGATTCTGTGTTGTGGGAGGGTCCCAAGACAGAAGATGAGGTGTTCTTCCTCCAGTCGTCGGGTGGCTAGGACGTGCATGTCCTTGGCAGAGTGGGAGGGGGTTTGAAGTGGTCAGCCACAGGGAGGTGGGGTTGTTTAGTAATTTAAACTTAGGAAGGGTCATGTGAAGGCTGCCATGTTGTATTTGTCTGTTTAAATGATCAGCTAAGAGCTATATGCATGCAGTTTCAATAAAGCCATTGGAAACACCACTTCAGTCCTTCTCTGAACCAGACTTGGAAATAAGCTGCGGGACATTGGGTAGCCAAAATATATAACATAGTCCAGTTAGCTTTCACCCGGGAACCAACTTTATAGAAATTTGACTAGAAGAAATCTACTGAGAACTATTTGTATTACAAAACCATCATTTCAATTTTAAAGTGTTGAAACCATTTAAAAACCTATAGATCTACCATTTGGGAGATCGTAGGTGATAAATTAGAAGCTTGGATAGCAAAAGTACATTATCTTCTTAAATTAATCTTTTGTGTATGCAAGAATTAAATTGATCTAAGTGTGTAAGAATAAATATCTTTCTTTAAACTCACAAAAGCTTGCTGCTGTAAGGTTTAATTGCAACACATACTCAAACCATACCATTTTCTATTAAAAAATACAGATCTTACGCAGTAAGAAAATACATAAATTCTGTCAGTGACACCTCAAACTTCAAAATTGCTAGCAGTAAAAGCCAACGATGACATCCACTTTCATAACAGAACTATTTGTTTCTTGAATTTCTAGCTGCTACCCATAGTTTTTCTTCCGTCATTGCTGATTACCTTTCTTTCTACTGGTGTAACCATGTCTTTCTATTTACTTTTCAGAAACCCCTTATCCTTACTGATGCTAAAGAGAACATAAGAACTAGGAGTAGGAATAGGCCGTATGGCCTTTTGAGCCTGCTCTGCCATTCCATAAGACTATGGCTGATTTTTTCATGGACTCAGCTCCACTTACCCACCCACTAACTGTATCCCTTAATTCCTTTATTTTTCAAAAAAGGCCTACCTTAGCTTTAAAAGTGTTTACTGAAGTAGCATCAACTACTTCCATGGGCAAGGAATTCCATAGATTAACAACCCTCTGGGTGAAGAAGTTCCTTCTCAATTCAGTCCTAAATCAAGGTCCTTGGGAGTGTTGCTGAACAAAGAGACCTTGGAGTGCAGGTTCATAGCGCCTTGAAAGTGGAATTGCAGGTCGATAGGATAGTGAAGAAGGCGTTTGGTATGCATTCTTTTATTGGTCAGAGTATTGAGTACAGGAGTTGGGAGGTCATGTTGCGGCTGTACAGAACATTGGTTCCACTTTTGGAATATTGCGTGCAATTCTGGTCTCCTTCCTATCGGAAAGATGTTGTGAAACATGAAAGGGTTCAGAAAAAATTTACAAGGATATTGCCAGGGTTGGAGGATTTGAGCGATAGGGAGAGGTTGAATAGGCTAGGGCTGTTTTCCCTGGAGCGTCGGAGGCTGAGGGGTGACCTTACAAAAGCTTATAAAATCATGAGGGCCATGGATAGGGTAAACAGACAAGTTCTTTGTCCTGAGGTAGGGGAGTCCAGAACTAGAGGGCATAGGTTTAGTGTGAGAGGGGAAAGATATAAAAGAGACCTAAGGGGCAACCTTTTCATGCAGAGAGTGGTGTGCGTGTGGAATGGGCTGCCAGAGAAAGTGGTGGAGGCTGGTACAATTGCAACATTTAAAAAGCATCTGAATAGGAAGGATTTGGAGGGATATGGGCTGGGTGTTGGCAAGTGTGACTAGATTGGGTTGGAATATCTGGTCGGCATGGACAAGTTGGACCAAAGGGTCTGTTTCCGTGCTGTACATCTCTATGACTCTATTAACTGAGTATTTCATTAATGATCATTCTCAGCATATATCCAGGTAGCTGTAACCGTATCATGGCTAACACATTGTGCTTCAAAACTGTTCACTTTGTTTTTGCATGTGGCATAAATCGATTTATAGAACTTTCATTTGGATAACTACACTCAAATTAGCCAACAATGTCCACAACCCATGAATGAATATTTTAAAAATTGCTGGGATCTCTCGAGTAGTCAGTAATATTAAGATTTTTTTTTGGAAAGATATACAAATCTACTCTTCATAGTCATGTGAAATTTTAAAGATTGTGATTTATTAAGCACATTGAAATATTGGCAGAGCTGTTAAATAAATAAAGCAAATGCTTTTAATTATAAACATCTTATCACATTGAAATATTGCAAAGTGCTTCATACAGTAAATTATTTTCTAAAATCTGGTACTTATTACGTGGGCAAACATTACATCGATTTTGCTTCAGTGGGCTTTGAAGGTACTGGCATGAGTTTAACTTCTGTTCCTATTATCTTAAAATGGCCATTGAATCAATCTAACTAAAATCTGTGGTTAGTAGGACCACACACATACATCTTAAGTGGGTTCTGCTCTCAATCATGGTTAACTCTTTGTTATTTATAGTTGATTACTAAGATTTGACCTAAGAGTCTGAGGTCAGGTCCTATTGTACGATGGTGTGCTTAAAGTACATTCCCTAGCAGATTCCACACGTAGTTTTACAAAGAGGAAAGGGAGTCGATTAACTCTTCTGCATCCATAATTGTAAAAGAACCTGTGTTCTATCTTGAATCCTATTTTTCGGCATCATCACTGTGTTGAAATCAGAATTTGTCACAATGTCCTCCACTAAAACATAAGCTTCAAACAGCCAAAATTATTTTTACTTTCTCTTACAATCCACCAAGTTTTAAAACTCAAAATTAGCATTACTAATGCTTTAAGTTACTCCCAAATACAGCTTGAGCATTGATGATAAAAGATACATTTTATCAAAACCTTTTGTCTTACACTCATCAGGACTATTCATATTGCTGGCAGGTGGGACTAGATTGGGTTGGGATACCTGGTCGGCATGGACGGGTTGGACCGAAGGGTCTGTTTCCATGCTGTACATCTCTATGGCTCTATAACTATCACAAAAACAACATTTAAGCTGTATGAGAGGAGAGAATTGTTGGAAGGCAAGTGGATTCTGATTACTCCATTGATATGAATAAAGCACAAGTTAATAATGACTGACAGTCAACTGGCAAAGTTTTATCTAAATGTTAGATGTAGGCAGGTTGTCTGTGATTGATCCAGTCATTGTCCTGTGAAATGAATGCAGAATGGCTGTGCCCTATTTTGTTAAGTTGAACTAGAAGCAGTGTGTTTGTGCATGTCCATCTACTTTGTCTACATATTAAGATATGCAGCTGAGAGTATGTGCAAATCTTCTAGGTTTCAACAAAGTTCCTTAAACAACACCTTCCAAACACACAACTATTACCATCTAGTTAAGACAAGATTCATGATTCACAGACTCATGAGAACACCTCTACTTCCAGGTTTGACTCCAAGCCACTCACCATACTGATGCAGAAAAGTATCACTAGTGCATCAGTGTTGCTGGGTCCCTAATAGCATTGTCAGTCTACCTATTCCAAATGGACTGTAGCAGTACAAAAAAGGCAACTCACTACTGCCTCCTCAAGGGAAAAGTTAAAAATCACACAACACCAGGTTATAGTCCAACAGCTTTAATTGAAAGCACTAGCTTTCAGAGTGCTGCTCCTTCATCAGGTGGTTGTGGAGTATAAGATTGTAAGACACAGAATTATAGCAGAAGTTTACAGTGTGATGTAACTGAAATTACACGTTGAAAAAGACCTGGATTGTTTGTTACATCTCTCATTTGTTAGAATGACCACTTTGGTTTCAGTTCTTTCATATGTAATTTGTAAAATGTTTTTAAAAGTTACATTCTCTAGTTCACTCTTACAATCTTATACTCCACAACCACATGATGAAGGAGCAGCGCTCCCAAAGCTCGTGCTTCCAATTAAACCTAATCGACTATAACCTGGTATTGTGTGATTTTTAATTTTGTACACCCCGGTCCAACACCGGCACCTCCGAATCATTCTCAAGAGCAGCTCAGGATGGGCAATAAATGCTGGTTCATCCAGCAATGCACATATCCCAAAAATGGATGAAACATAGCATGCCACAACACAACCCAAAATGACAATTGTAAATTGGTTGTCAGCATAATTCTTCACACAGTTAGAACTATTAACAAATGTTGCCCAATCACAGAATCAATTTTTATGTTGGACACTGTATTTTGACTTTTGAACACACAGACGAGTACAGCCAGTACTTTGCTTATTGCAAAACAGCTTAGTGGATAAGATTTTTGGTGCAAACTACCAGCCTGTTGGATATATGGTCTACATATCTCGCATCACACCAGTAGTGGCATTCGTAAAGCATGTGACTCATTTGTGTGTTCTGCAGAAAATCATTTTAGCTTGGTGCCGCATTCTGTTAGTGGTGAACGCATACACGCTGCTCCAGTAATTTGGCAGTGTGAAACAGCTTGCTTCAACTGCTGCCCAAACATCTGAGATACCTTACCCTTTCAAGGGAATCTGAGGTAGACTGGGCACTTTTCAGGACCAAGCATGACAGCCTTAGAACTCTTTGTGAGTTTGCATAATATCAGAAACAATCAGATCAGGGTAGTCATTATCCAACAGGCCTGCGTTTGAAAAACTTAAAACATAGTATGGTATGTAATTTTGTGATGGGATTATTATCCAAAGTGTGCAATAATTTATGCTGCCAACTATTTTACGTTTGCAGGTAGGCTTGCACTGTGGTGCCCTTGCACTTACATGAATAAACTTGATTTGGAGATGCATGGTGTTGGACTTGGGTGTACAAAGTTAAAAATCACACAACACCAGGTTATAGTCCAACAGGTTTAATTGGAAGCACTAGCTTTCGGAGCGTCGCTCCTTCATCCGGTGGTTGTGATGCTCCGCCAGATGACGGAGTAGCGCTCCAAAAGCTAGTGCTTCCAATTATACCTGTTTGATTAATAAACTTCCTATGTTCTTTGCAGACAAGAAGCACACTATATCAGATACAACCAGCCAGCATTTAAAATTTATACAAAGCTTGCTCGTTAACTCTCAATCATCATTAACTGATGCATTCCCATGACATAATGACTGATAGTTAACTGGCAAAATTCTTTTTGAATGATAAATGTAGGCAGGTTGACTGCGATTTGATCCAGTCATTGCCCTGTGAAATGAACACAGAATGGCTTGCCCTATTTTGTTAACTTGAACTAGATGCAGTGTTGATTTGGAGATGCCGGTGTTGGACTGGGGTGTACAAAGTTAAAAATCACACAACACCAGGTTATAGTTGTGTGATTTTTAACTAGATGCAATGTGTGCGCGCATCGACCTTGTCTGCAAAATACACGCCCATATGTTAACATATGTAGCTTATAGAATGTGCGAGTCCTCTAGCATTCAACCAGATTCCTTAGACAACACCTTCCAAACACATGACTATCACCAACTAGTTGGACAATCAGAATCGACTTGGCAAAAAATCAGCACTATTCTCTCATATAGTAAAATTTTTGTTTTCCTGCCACTTTGGTCTTTTTTGTGCAATGTTCTGATGAGTGCAAGATAAAAAGCTTTGATAAAATGTGTCTTTTCAGCAATACGAAGCACAAATTGTTGTTGATTTATTCAGACTGACACACAAAGAATGGATATGGTACAAACTCTAAAGTGGAACACTCGGTTATTATAAACTGGAGATGGAAGTTAGTATTTGGATGAAATCCAGAGGAAAACTTGTAGGAATTTTATTTGAGTGCTCATAATCACTGTACTGTTGTTCCAACATACATCCTTCCAATAGAAATTTATATGTTAATTTAAGTATACAAAACTATTATTTTACTCCTTCAAAGCAGTATTAGAGATTGCTGGAAATTGAATTGAGGGCTTTAGAGATAAGTATGGAAAGAATTTGTGGAATATTAATATTTCTGTACTGTTGAGAGCTAAGAAATTATACCTGTGGAAGCAACTAGGCAAGGACAGTCCTGGCTCGGACAAGTGGGTAGGATTTCTGAGTGCCTCTGCTTTGTAAACTCTGCAGAATATATTGTTCATGTGCTGGGATATGGTTCTACTGATGTCAACTAGGCGAAAGGGAGTACTGCAGATGCTGGAGATTAGTCAAGATTAGAATGGTGCTGGAAAAGCACAGTGGGTCAGGCAGCATCCGAGGAGCAGGAAAAATCGACGTTTTAGGCAAAAGCCCCTCATCAGGAATGAGACTGGAAGCCTCGGGGGTGAAGCTGGAGGGAAGGTAGCTGAGAATGCAGTAGGTGGATGGAGATGGGGATTAAGGTGATAGGTCAGAGAGGAGGGTGGAGCAGATAGGTGGGAAGGAACATGGACAGATGAGACAGGTTATGAGGGCGATGCTGAGCTGGAAGGTTGGAACTGGGGTAAGGTGGGGGGACGGAAATGAGGAAACTGGTAAAATCCACATTAATGCCTTGAGGTTGAAGGGTCCTGAGGTGGAAGATGAGGTGTTCTTCCTCCAGGTGTCGGGTGGTAAAGGAGCGGCGATGGAGGCGGCCCAGGACCTGCATGTCCTCAACAGAGTGGGAGGGGGGAGTTAAAGCGTTTGGCCACAGGGCAGTGGGGTTGGTCGAGGGTGTAGGTTTGTTCACTGAGCTCTAGGTTTGATATCCAGACGTTTCATTACCTGGCTAGGTAACATCATCAGTGGCGACCTCCAAGTGAAGCGAAGCTGTTGTCTTCTGCTTGCTATTTATGTGTTTGTCCCGGATGGGTTCCTGAGGTTTGTGGTGATGTCATTTCCTGTTCACAAAAAGACATGACCCTCTCTCCCTTGTAGCCCTATACATGGATGAAACAAAACCCACCATTTCGACTGGGACAACACATATATCCTGGGACAGGCTAAGCAAAGACATGCCAGAGAATTCCTAGAGGCTTGGCACTCCAACCACAACACCATAAACAAACACATAGATCTAGATACCATCTATCAACCACTCAGAAAATGAACAGGAAATGACATCACCACAAACCCCAGGAACCCCATCTGGGACAAACATATAAATAGAAAGCACGAGACAACAGCTTTGCTTCACTTGACTTGGAGGTCACCACTGATGATGTTACCTAGCCAGGTAATGAAATGTCTGGATATCAAACCTAAAGCTCAGCGAGCAAACCTACACCCTACACCTCAACCTAAGCTACAAACCTTGTGGAGTTGATTGTTGTGGGTGTCCCAGAGATGTTCTCTGAAGCACTGTGCGAGTAGGCGTCCTTTGGGGCCTTGGACAGGGCTTAGGGGGGAGGTATGGGTGCAGGTTTTGCAATTTATGCAGTGGCAGGGGAAGGTGCGAGAAGGGGACAGTGGGTTGTTAGGGGGTGTGGACCTGACCAGGTAGTCGCGGATGGAACGGTCTTTAAGGAAGGTGGATAGGGGTGGAGAGGGAAATATATCCCATGTGGTGGGCTCCGTTTGTAGGTTGTAGACTGACTGTCAGTCGTTATCTTATACATCACATGTTGCATTCATCTAAGAGTTTCAATAGCAATTATTTGCAGATCATTCAATCACATAAGGCTAATTCTCTACTCAATTGATATTTGTGTGTGCAAATGTTTAGCCACTGTTAGAAGGAAGAATTAAAACTGACTTAGAATGGAATTCTTATTAGAACAGGCTGCGTTTTCTGCCTGAAGATAGATCCTTAGTAGACAAAACAGGAGGCTGTAAGAACACAGCAAGCCAGGGCAGCATCAGGAGGTGGAGGAGTCGAGGTTTCGGGTGTAACCCTTCTTTAGGACTGGGGGTGAGTGTAGGGGGAACTGCAGATAAAGGGGGTAGGGTGGTGAAGTGGGGATAGGTGAAGACAGGTACAGGGTGGGCTGCTGATCCTTTATCCTTACCTATTTGTCTTGGTTTTTTTTTGTCAGTGATGTTTTGTCGTTTAATTTCACTTTCAGGGCAGGGTGAGGAAGTAGGTCCCAAACTTACCTCAACCTGAATGGAAATTAAAGCCACATTATTGGCATTATTCTGAATGATACACTAGCCATCCAGCTATCTGAACTAACCAGCCCTAATGCTAAAAAGCATTGCTTCTTTAATACAGCACAGAGTGGGGATAAAATCCTTCACCTGTCTAGTTTTTACAGATCACTAAATAAATTTACTGTACCACCAGTGAACTGGACGTATATTCACCTACAAAAGCAAAAGTTGCTGGAAAAGCTGAGCGGGTCTGGCAGCATCTGTGAGGAGAAATCAGAATTAACAATTTGGTTCTGGTGACCCTTCCTCAGAAAAGTCCTCAGTTCTGAGGAAGCTTCACCGGACTCAAAACGTTAATTCTGATTTCTCTTCACAGATGCTGCCAGACCTGCTGAGCTTTTCCAGCAACTTCTGCTTTGGTTTCTGATTTACAGCATGTGCAGTTCTTTCAGTTTTTATTTAGATACTGACCCAATTATTTTCGAGAGCCAGAGAAAGACTCCTACCCTCAAATGGATTTACAATAAATATAAATTCCAACACCAAATTAGTCCACTTATACAAAAAAACATATCTTAGGTTCAAATTCAGTTTCAACTTTTTTCACACCAAAGAGTACATGCTTGAACTGAATTGTTTAGGTGAATTCAAAATTAAAATCCTTTGATTTAGAGTAAACTAAATGATTAATTAGATGATTGTAATATATTTACTTCATAGTACGGAAATGATAGGTCTGTGATAAATGAAACTTTTACACTAGTAAGTTAAAGCAACTGTAGGTACTTTAATGGTCCAAGCAAAAGTACATGGTGTTTTCTGCAAATCAGTCAATTAATAGTTGCACTGATGTGTTGCAAAGTATTAAAAATTGCAAACGATATATTGGAAAGAAATACTGATTTGGATTACAGCATTGAGTAACAAATGCAAACAATGAAAACATAACATTAAGTTCAGAATTGCTCTCAGCTTTAGTGCTCGTTGAATTGGTAGCTTGAAAAGCTTACAAAATATGATGACGTTACAGCAATATGTTTGTGGTACTCAGTAACAACACCACTTGGCATACATCTTTGTTTTATATGAAGTAGGTTATACTTTGCATGCCAGTAGTCTTATTGTGGCAATACTTAGTATTGTACAAACTTGCACATGGTGGAATTATGCTTTATATATGCATGAAATAATAGCATGTATATGGAGAGTACAAAAGAACAGCAATTCCTGCTCAGCCTGCAGAATAATATTATCCTGTAGCAGTCCCCAAATAGACCAACAGGAGACAGTAGACAGCAAGATCATATTGATTCTTGTTGGTCTTGAGGTGCTCACCATCTTGTTTGAGTTACTTTGTTCCTGCTTCTCAACTAAACACCAAGTTTTATTCAGTAAATGTAAGGTAGAGGTAAACAGACTGTTCCACATCCTTTGGGGAGGATGTTCTCAAGGTACCAGGAATGAATCAGAAGTGGACCAAGCAAATAATTTTGCTCTGCCATAGTTCATCAGAGCACCATACATCACTCCACGCAGACAATTTTGGGACCTGTCACTTTTGTAAGCAACAGTCTTTGGGTGGGATGACAGAAAGCAGCGGTGGGGAATAAGAGGGCAGATCTGAGAAGAAACAAAATTTCTTATGGTATTACAAAATACTGCAAACTACCAATTGCAAAATCATAGATTGCACTGGCTTTCCTCTCCATTAAAAGAAGTTAAATTTCACCTTCATATAGTTCAACATCCTCATGAGGTGGTTCCAATCAATGAAATGCTTGTTGGAAAGAATTTCATTGCAACCAATTCTCCAAACACTTGAAATAAAAAAAAAACCTACTCATATGAACCTCTCTCTCCTGTAAACCCTCAATCTTTAATTTTGAAGCCTTCAGGGATTTGTATTACATGTAAAGTAAATTTCTGGTGATGACCTAGATTCTATAAATTATTGCGTCTACTCCACATCTGAAGTGCCTTTAGACTTTTAAAAAATGACTCTATAGCTATTGTAAACTAAATGGGACACAGTGACCTCTTGATATACAATATTGCACTAAAGCTTTCATCTGTATCACAAATTGAGGTATGGGAGATGTCTTAAGGATAAAATGATGTAAACAAAGCCAAGTATCTTCATCTAATGATATTAGGATATAATAAATCATTAATCTATTTTGGAGAATTGGGACCATTTTGAGCACTGACAGATTTAGCATCTATGTTAAGTATTACTACAAATGTTTAATCATTTCAGCTCTTATTCTAGGCTGTTGCTAGGGAATTGAGAATGTACCTAAGATTTCAGAAAGACCTCAACAATCACACAATTTCTAGGAAACACACTTTGTAATTATTTGACATTGTGCTTCAAAGGCATGTTTTTAAATATGATCACAAAACATCTCAATGACAATAACTTTCAAATTCTAACTCTACTACTTTTCAAATCAACTATTTGAAATTTACAAAGCTGTTGGATTGTTCAGCTTAATGTACATCACAGTGGAGCTACCTGCTTATATGTGATCTCAGTTCACATTTAGCTTTTTGGTTGTTTTTTTTATGTGGATTAGGATACTTTGGGTCATCAGTGCAAGACCCAAGTATTTTCTTGAAGTTTCTCAAATGTGTAATTGCCAGGCAAAAATATCTCACTTTTGCATCCAAAAATCCAATCTGACCTGCACAAGAAATTTTACTTGACAAGAAGTTCACTTTATATTTTTAGTCCAAGCTGAGTTTGAGTTGCCCTTGGCAAGACATCTATGAGCCAGATGGTTCCTGGTTAATAAATATATCACCATTCTGTATCTCAACAGTAACTGCCAATTAAACTCTGAGCCTACTTCCATTTAGAGTTTATTTTATACTATGGGTTTGGTCTGTTTGGGTTTGACAGATAAGGTGACCCAGAAAACTAAGTGTATACATCATTTGCATATGAATGTAATAAGATCAAACCTTTTGGAAATATCTTTTTGACCAAACCGAAGCAGATGAACTCAATCGCAAGGACAAGTGCTACTTTCTTTCTTGTTTTCTATCAGTTCTTATGCAAATTCAAAGGAGAAACTTTATTTGACAATTACAACTGCTACAGATCACTGAGGTCAGAAATGATAGCCGAGGCCCCACATGTGAACAAAGACATAGGGGAGCTCAAAGCAGAGTTATAACGACAGAATGGAGTTTTGTCTTAAGGAATTTACAGTGGTAGTTCCAAGGTAAATTCTGCTCTCAAGACGTCTATACTTTAATCACATGCCCACTTTGTCAAGAATTGATGCACTCATGACTTCTGACCAGTCAAGAGTAATGTAATTTTTGGTTGTTAAAGTTATAAAGATTTGGATTATCTTTCTCCCCAAATCAGGTTGAATAGTGGTGGAATTAGTGGGAGAATTAAGCAGTGCTACTGATCGCAGTCCCAACATGTCCCATCATGATGACTGTTCTAATGCGATAATGTTAGGAAGTGTGAACCTGACTTCAGTCACTTCAGGTACTATCTAATGAGAGTGATGGTGATCACTGGGTCAGCAACTCACTGCCCCATTACCACTGATCAGGAAAGAGCCCCTCAGTGGGTGTCTTTCTCTCCTTCTAATTATCCCAAATGCCCAAAACTTTGTTAGGTTTTGGCATAGTCTGAGCCCAAATACCCAAGCCTACTCTGATGCCTCTATGACCTCTCTGCTGGTGTGGCAATGGGGTTGTCTTTGCAAACCAGGGGGATTTTACTTGTTTGCATTGGTGGAAGGGAGAGACTGGCTCCCACTCACTAATGTGGATGCCACCAGGAGACAACCCTGCAGACATTACAACTCCTACACCGGGAGATTTGGCTGGATTTATGACATAATTGGAGAAATGTATAGAATTACTGCACTGATCCTTCTCTGGCACAAAGAGGAGAATTCATGCCCAAAACTTCTGTATTTTTGCTGTTTACAGGATTTGTTAAATATCTGCATAGGAAGTGACTGTTACTTGTATACTGTAACAGTAAAACACTTATACAAATTTGTACCATATAAACCAATATACTGAAGTGTACACATGTTGAATACAATATACTTTGACATGACAATGTGGAAATGAACATAAAATACTGCTATTAAGTACATTTACTAGACTTTAACATTGTTACCAAATTACACAATTGTATCCATTTTTGTGTACATATGGATATATAATAATATTTATAATTATGTACATATATGTAAAAAAAGGGTCATACTAGTAAATTGGTCCATTGAAAAACCTTATTTAAAAAGGTGAAAAAAAAGAGTGAAAGGGAGTCTCATTCTTTCAAATTATTTGATAATGTACAGATTAGAATAATAAGCTCACCATAAATCTTTTGTTAGAAAACAAAATATGGGACTATTTCTGCCAACTCGGAGATTGAATCCCCTGAGCAGAGCATGTTCTCGGAAACTTTCAAGCAGCTCGAAAGCAAATAGAAGGCATGACTTCTTTACAAATGAGCCTGAGTGGTGCCCCAAGAGTCACAGATCCCAGGAAAACATGTGACCAGCTGGTTTGTAATCAGTTCCTCTTTCCTGTGGAGCCACTCTAAGAAGTTCGCTGTCAGTGAAAACATGCCTGCAGCCATACAAGCAGGAACATCTTCAAGAGTCTCCATTCATTCTGAGGCATCATTAATACCTGTGATCAACCTTTGCTTTAACTTTAGGGATTTCAGTCTGAACAAAGAGAACTTGACCACCACAATCCTTCCTCATGAATGATTTAGAAGGCCTTGACACTATATATCCTAGAAACAAACGCTTAAAAAGGAAAGAAAAAAGTTCATATAACACAGAACTGGAGTCTTTTGTTCAGATTGACTTTCAGTTTGCAATCTTCTCATTTTGGATTTTGAATCTCATTTGGAGCAATCAGTGAAACTGAACAGAAATATTGGAAAGGTTCCATAAATTGTTCTGCCTGCAGTTTTCCTCCTCCACAGCCCTCTTGCTCAGAGCTGTTTCTTTGTCCTTATCTGGGGTTTCAGTATGGATACTGTTTCTGTTTTTTGCCAGCAAAGCAAGCCAGCCAAGTGCAGAGAAGCATTGCAGCTGCTGCCCCTCCTCCAGTACAGTAATAAGCCCATCCCAGCTGACACGTACCTACAAATAAACACAATTGTATTAATTTTAACACTGCCCAATTTAGTTTCACATCCAGCTTTCCAGTCAAAGATGTATGAGCTTTTATAACAGGCTCAACTACCATGTCTTCTTGGACTATTTCAAACTTTCACTTCAGATCAAGAAGCTGCATTTTCAGAAGGAAGCGTTCCAGAGCTTCATGGGCTTTGTCAAATGACAAGTTCCCAGCCACAGATATGGAATTCCAACTGAGCACAAAGTGAGGCAAGTTCCTCATCGAGAAACTTGAGCCTAGAAATCACTGGGCAATGCTTCTACATTGTACAAATGATTAACACACTCATATCACATTCTTCTCTATTGTTTTAATGGAAGAGTTAACTCCTTTAGTTTATACGACTGATCATAACACCATGAAATGTGGAAGCAAGCCATTCAATGAGATGTGGCCGATCTGATAATCCTCAACTCCACCTTCCTATCTTTTCATTATAACCCTGATTCCCTTACTGGTTAAAATTATCAATCTCCAGTACAGCCTTGAACAGTAGGTGGAAACATGATTATGATCGTGTTCAACAAATTCATTTGTGCAAAGCTTGCGGATTGACAAATCAACTCTGTGGCTGCCCCAGAAGATGGATAGCAATAACCTCACCTAGGAATTGTCAGAGGCATTGTTTTCAACTCTATACGAAACAAAAACTGTGCTTGTCTATTCAGCTGGATGTGTTTTTCCTTCCTGTCGTGACACTCCATCAAAATTCTTCCTTCCAGCAATATTATCAAAATAGATTTACTAGTCATTTACCAACAGTAACAGTTTGCTTTAAATAATGCCTATAATGTCAAAAAGCATCAAAGAGGGGATATATGAAAAAAGGATCATGACCTGAAGGAGATATTAGGAGAAGGTGACCATATGTTTGGTTGAAGTTGTGAAATGTGAAGAGGGATTTAAAAGCTGTGTCTGGGTGAAAATTAGGAAGGTTGGGGATTGAATTCTTGAGTGAGGCCTAGTCAATTGATGGACAACAACTAATGACAGGATAAAGTGAGAAGGCATGCAGAGAAGACTAAATTGAGATGAAAAAAAAAAGAGATGAACATGGCTTGTTAGGACTGGAGGAGATGACCAAGGTAGGGAGGGCCATAGATGGGTTTAAGCACAAAAATAATTTTAAGCATTGGAAAATCAGAGAGAATGTAGGCCAGCAAGGGCAGAACATAGATGTGGAGAGTGCAGGACTTTGAAGATCAGTTAAAGTATACAGAAGGTGGGAGGTGGATGACCACAGGAACATAGGATGTAGGAGCAGGAGTAGTTATTAGATTTTGGATGAGTATACTTGGGCATTAATGAGGGTTTCAGTGGAAGATGTGCTCAGCTAGAGATAGAATCAGGTCCTGTTTAAAGAGGTGAAAGTTGGTAGTCTTTGTGATGGAAAGAATATGAGTTTGAAACTTCAGCTCAGGATTGTACCATCTGGTGGAGGCTAAGATGGTGGCCACAAGGGAATAAAGTTACGCATAAGGGTAAGATGCACTCTTCTCAAACTTTAAATACCTGAAGGAAGAGGATGGAGTCAGGAATAGATCCATCGGGATCTTCTGTCGTGATGGTACATGTGGGGAGAGAAGCCATTTACTTCCCTGCTGCTTATGGAACCTCACAGTGTAAATATTGGCTGACCTGTTTGCCTACGTAACAATAGTGACTACATTTTAAAATTTATTAATTATATGCAAAAGTCGTTCAAATATCCAACTTGTGTTCCAGATATTGTATTTTTTTCTGATAAGGAGTACATTTGCAATTATGCACAAGCTCCGAACCAATTTTAGCTGATGCAATCCTCACTCACAATAGACCAACTATACTCAGGAAGCACTATCCAATCAGGAGTATTTGTGTTTGTCACCATAAAAATGGGAAAGTTGAGTGATAAGGATATCTTACTAACCACATCCTCCTTTTGAAAATATTTCACGGAGTTCTATTCAAGGTTAACTTTAACTGTAAAATTTGGGATTTTTAGGGTGTTGTATCTTTGTTGGCTCATAGGATATGTAGGCAGGTAAGTCAAATGCTGGGGTCAGCCATTGCTGGCTCCTAACTGGCCACTGGGATATATGTGGTGGCTACCTGTACTCTCCCCTCTGGGTCAATCCCTGTTTACATAGGGGCACCTCAGCAGTACAAATTAATCGAGATTATTTAGCAACCAGAAACTTTACTGAACAGAAAGTCATGACTGGAAGGAATCCCTTTCATATTGCCAATCCAATCTCTCTCCAGACTAACATCTAGCTCGAGGATTCCTCCCAGAAAATAGCTAAGATTGCATGTTTCAAATGTGACTTATATTTTGATCCTGACATGAAATGGTATTTCACAGTGGTTTATAGCTGTACACAGACTTGATTCAGTTACCTAGCTCAAACTGGTCTGAGAGATTGTTGCAGGTCTGCTGCACTTCTTCACTGTTCCAGCCCAGGGGATACAGGGCACAACCAGAGCCAATCAGTAGACCTGGAAATAAAAAAAAAAGGATAACCACATTTGTCAGACATTTGAACTAGGATGATAAGTGGGCAGGTTATAATATCAATAACATACTGAAAACCTAATGTGGCACAAGTACACTTGTCAACCTTGTAGCTGTTCCACAATCCGCCTCATTCCATTGATACAATGCTGTTCTAAATGACTGGCGTTATCAATTAATGAGGCTGTCACCCAGCAGGCTTGGGGAAGCATGGAGTCTGTTAGCTCAGTTGGCTGGATGGCTCTGGTCTGTAATGTAAAATGACATCAATAGTGTGGGTTCAATTCCCATGCCAACTGAGGTTACCACGAAGGCTCGACCTTCTCAACCTTGCCCCTTGCCTGATTTGTGGTGACCCTCAGATTAAACTTCCCACCATCCATTTCTTGCTAATGAGCAAGCAGCCCTATGGGACTGCATTTTTCAGAAATAATGACATCCAAGGAGCTGCCTTAAAACTGGATTTGAATCCAACCCCGTGCATTGAGAGGAAGTACTCAGCAGCAATGCAAACGAGCTGTGTGATGTGAATCTAGTACTCTTAGGTCTCAGCACAAAGTTTCCCTGTTACAGGGACAGCTTTCTGAGAGGAGGCATGTTGCTTTCATTTGGCCTAAGTAAAAAGCAAAACAAGAGGCAAACTGTGCTTGAGTTTTTTTAATTATCCCCCTTCTAGCTTTGAAACCCAAATCCAGTTTCTGCAGAGATCAGAGGCTTATTTCACCCATTTATCTCCATAATCATAATCATGTTCTGGACCTGAAAGTGTCTTAACAAGCCATATGACAAGTCTCTAAGGAGGTCACATTGAAACTCAAACGTTCCAAATGATCTCACTCTAACGGTCTTTAGCCACTGGGCTATTAATTTGCTCATTAACAGCATTTGCTCTTTACTAGTCTGAGCTACATCAGCAGAATGGAAACAACACAAGGAACATTCCTAGCTTAGTTTCCAAACATTTTGGTGCACACTTGAGAAAGGAATTGTGGGGGTACACCAAAACTGCCAGAATCACCAGCTCATCCATGTTTAACTCCACGTGCAAGCGTATGGATGCAAAGTTTGTTTCTGGGCAGTGGAAATCAGAACTGAAGGGCAGAATTTCATGATGTGTTCAGAAGTGGAGTTGCTGTGTGAGTGGGAGTGACGTAGTTGGAGATCACAGCTCTCTCCTATGAAGTTTTGGGTAGGAAGGGTGCAGAGATCAACTGAGACCCTTAGCCACTTAAGAACAGCATAAGAACCTTGTCCCCCTGCTGATGGAAATTCTGCCAAGAGGGGCAGACAATGAACTCACTGCAGAGTTAGCCACATAGCAAACCCTCCCAGGCTTCAGGACAGAGGGGTGGGGGATGGGAGGTCTTGATCTCAGGCACTTTGTGCCCACTGAGGGACTCCTCCTCCCATTGCTCATGTCCCCATCCTATTTCAATCCTGTTACGATCCCAAGTGAAGGCCCAAGTTTTAAAGGATATCAAGGGTGTTGCAAGGGTGTATCATGGAATGCCCTGCCAGTAGCAGTGGTGGACACTCCCTCTTTATCGGCATTTAAGCGGGCATTGGATAGGCATATGGAGGATAGTGGGCTAGTGTAGGTTAAGTGGGCTTGGATCGGCGCAACATCGAGGGCCAAAGGGCCTGTACTGCGCTGTACTCTTCTATGTTCTATGATACTGGAAAGTTTCTGATTGGCAGAAAGCTCTTGACAGTTACGATTCTTACCCTCCACCACCTTAATTTGAGGGGAGACTTGATACTTTTTAAGTTAAGTGCCTGCCCCTTTGCATTGGGCGTCCCAAAGATTTTCAATACAGGATTCCTACTTGTTCCACAGGCCAGCCTCAAACATTAATTCCTGCCTGAAGTATGAGGCAGCATCCACAGTGGGTGCAGTCAAAACACACGCTGTGTTACTGCTCAGTATCAACTTTGGGTGTCTGAAATCTCTCACCTTGATCAACATATAATTAATCACAAGAAACAAGTGAGTGCTCACAGATCATTTTTACATAGTTGTATGCTCAGTATTGAAGTATGCAGGTAATTCTAAGGGGGCATTTATTGCAGAAGTCTGATCCACCCTATAACTATCATATGTAAACCTCTTTGGACACACTACTTTAAGCAATAATGACAATCTAATTAAATTCAGGAAGATGCATTCTCCCCTCTAGCCCTTAGCAGAGCCCTTCAAACATTATAGGGTTGTCTGACTGTTGTAAATGTTTCACTCCCAATCTGCAGTAGCATCTTTGCAGTCACACATCAAGCTGAAGCACTCAACTTACTGTGAGATCAATTAGGAGAAAGTGAGGACTGCAGATGCTGGAGATCAGAGCTGAGAGTGTGGTACTGGAAAAGCACAGGTGGTCATGAGGCAGATTCTCCTGCTCCTCGGATGCCGCCTGGGCTGCTGTGCTTTTCCAGCACCACACCCTCGATTACTGTGAGATCAACCAATTAAAAGGGCTGTTTTTATTTGTTCACAGGATGTGACCATCACTGACTTAATCAGTATTTCTTGCCCATCCCTAATTATCTTTGCGAAGGTTTTGTTGAGCTGCCTTTGTGAACCACTGCAGCCCATGCTGGGTAGGTGTACCCATAGTGGTGTTAGGAAGGTGCTTCCTGGATTTTGACTCAGTAACGGTGAAAGAACAGATATAGTTCTGAGTAAAGATTGTGTTGAGACTTGGAGAGAAACTTGCAGATGGTATTGATTCTCTGCATCTATTACCCCTTGTCCTTCTAGGAGGTAAAGATTTTGGCTTTGGAAGGTACTGTCTAAGAAGCCTTGGTAATTACTGTAGTGCATCTTGTACATCGCACACACTTCACTCATCCAGGAAAATCCATCACATTGTTGACCTGCACGCTGTCAATGGTGGCCAAAGTTTGGGGAGACAGGAGATCAGTTATCTCACCGCAGAATTCCTACATTTTGATTTGCTCTCATTGCCACAATATTTAAATGGCCGGGGCAGTTATTTTTATGATCAATGGTAATCTCCTTGATGTTAATATTGGGGGAATTCAGTGCTGGCCATTCAATGCCATTGAACATCAGTGGGAGAAGTGGATTCTGTCCTGTTGGAGAGAAGTGGAGTTTCAATCCTGATTGTAAATTCAATGCACATTCAAAAAACATTTGTAAAAGGTATTTTTGCAGAATAATAAATAACTTAGCAGCAATTTGTTGGTAATGGAATAGAAATGCATATATCTATTGTGTTTGGATCATATGATTTAGTGCTAACTGGTACTAGGACAAGAGCCAAACAGCTTATTTCTCCCTTACCATTTAAAAAATTGTCAGTTAAGTGGGAGCAACTGAACATGTCTGTTTCTGTTCACCAGCATATTTTCTATGGCTTTCCTCAGCTGTAATTTAATTGTTATTTATAACCCACTGTTAAAAATAACAGCAACTGTAAATGCTAACATGAAATGTCTCAGACAATTTATACTGGAGCTTAAATTTGATGTTATATTTAACACTGTGCTAAAATTCTAGCTTTTATGTTCTTGTATAATTGCTCTTGGTTAGCTCAGTTAGCTAGACCACTAATATGTGGATCAGATTAATACTAACAGCACAGAGTGTGACCACCTTTCCAGCTGAAATAAACTTGGGCCGTGTCTCGTCACCCCACTAGTAGTAAAAAAAAACAGTATTTTGCTGTGGTTCAGTAAATAATTGCCTTTGGGCAGAGAAGGGAACAAGAATACTCATAGAACCATAGAAACATTGAAAATAGAAGCGGGAGTAGGCTGCTGAGCCTGCTCCACCATTCACCTGATCATGGCCGATCATTTAACTTACTACTGTGGTCCTGCTTTCTTTCCATACCCTTTGATCTCTTTAGCCCCAAGAACTACATCGAACACCTTCTTGAAAACATTCAATGTTTTGGTCTCAACTGCTGTCTGTGACACAATGAATTCCAGAGGCTTACCACTCTCCAGGTGATGAAATTTCTCCTCATCTCAATCCTAAATAGCCTTCCCCATGTCCTTAAACAAAGGCCTTTGGTTCTGAACTCCCTCATCATTGGAACATCCTTCCTATGTTTGCCAGTGTCTAGTTCTGTTAAAATGTTACAGTCTTCTATGAGATCTCCCCTCATTCTTCTAAACTCCAGTGAATATAGTCCTAACCGATCCAGTATCTCTTTGTGCATTAGTCCTGCCATCCCAGGAATCAGTCTGATAAACCTTTGTGCATTCCCTCCAGAACATCCTTCATCAAATAAGGAGACTAGAACTGGACACAATATTCCAGGTGTGGTTTCAATAATGCCCTGTACAACCACAGCAAGACATCCATATTCTTATACTTGAATTCTCTTGCTATGAAGAGCACTATAGCATGTACCTTCTTCACCGCCTGCAGACCTGCATGCTTACTTTCAGCAACTGATGGAAAAGGATATCCAGGTCTCACTATACCTCCCCCTTTCCCAATCTATTTTCATTCAGATAGGAATCTGCTTTCCTGTTTTGGCTATCAAAGTGGATAATCTCACATTTATCCACATTATACTTAATTTGCCATGCAGTTGCCGAATCACTCAACTTGTCCAAATCACACAGAAGCATCTCTGCATCCTCCTCACTGTTCACTCTGCCACCCAGCTTTGTGTCAGCTGCAGCATTCTTGTTGGTCTGTGGTGAAATATTAAGTGTTCACTCAAGAGACAATATTCATGGACAATGCAGCAAAAGCTGTCCCAGGTAAGAAGGGGTAAGATTAAGGAACCTTGGATGACGAGAACAGAAGAGCTTCTCCTCAAAAGGAAGGAGGCAGCAAAAGGAAGAAGCTGGAGGAAGCAAAGATCTAGCACAGCTTTAGAGGATTACAGGCTTGCTAGAAAGGAGCTCAGAAATGGACTGAGGAGAGCCAGGAGGGGGCACGAGAAAGGCTTGGCAGGAAGGATTAGGGAGAACCCAAAGGCATTTTACTCATACGTGAGGAATTACAGAATGATCAGGGAGAAGGTAGGGCCGATCAGGGATAGCAGAGGGAACTTGTAGGCGGAGTCTGAGCAGATAGGAGAAGCCCTAAATGAGTTTTTTGCTTCAGTTTTCACCAAGGAAAGGGACCTTGTTGTGAATGAAAACTTTGAGGAGCTGGGATACAGTTTTGACAAGATCAAGATTGAAGAAGTTGGTGTGCTGGAAATTTTGGCAAACATTAAGATTGATAAGTCCCCAAGGCCAGACCAGATTTATCCTGGGCTGCTCCGGGAAGTGAGAAAGGAGGTTGCTAAGCCCCTGGTGAGGATATTTGCCTCCTCACTCTCCACGGGAGTCGTACCGGAGGATTGGAAGGAGGCGAATGTTGTTCCTCTTTTCAAGAAGGGTAATAGGGAAATTCCTGGCAATTACAGACCAGTCTTACGTCTGTGGTCAGCAAAGTTTTCGAAAGAATTCTGAGGGATAAGATTTATGACTATTTGGCAAAGCATAGTGTGACTAAAGGCAGTTAGCATGGTTTTGAGAGGGGTAGGTCATGCCTCACAAATCTTATTGAATTCTTTGAGGAGTAGTCAAGATAGGTCAATGAAGGTCGAGCAGTGGATGTGGTGTATGTGGACTTCAGCAAGGCATTTGAGAAGGTTCCCCATGGTAGGCTCATTCATAAAGTCAGGAAGTATGGGATACAGGGAGATTTGGCTATCTGGATTCAGAATTGGCTGGCTGACAGAAGGCAGAGAGTGGTTGTAGATGGAAAGTATTCTTTCTGGAGTTCAGTGTTGAGTGGTCCCGGACGGTTCTGTTCTTGGGCCTCTGCTCTTTGTAGTTTTTATAAATGACTTAGATGAGGTGGTTGAGGGGTGGATTAGTAAATTTGCAGATGACACAAAGGTTGGAGGTGTCGTTGATAGTATTGAGGGCTACTGCAGGCTGCAGTGCAACATAGACAGGATGCAGAGCTGGGCTGAGAAATGGCAAATGGAGGTCAACCTGCATAAATGTGAAGTGATGCATTTTGGAAGGTCGAACTCGAATGCTGACTATAGGATTAAAGACAGGATTCTTGGCAGTGTGGAGGAACAGAGGGATCTGAGTGTCCAAGTAGACAATAGACAATAGGTGCAGGAGTAGGCCATTCAGCCCTTCGAGCCTGCACCACCAGTCAATATGACCAAGGCTGATCATTCCTAATCAGTATCCTCTTCTTGCCTTTTCTCCATAACCCTTGATTCCACTATCTTTGAGAGCTCTATCCAATTCTTTCTTAAATGAATCCAGAGACTGGGCCTCCACTGCCCTCTGGAGCAGAGCATTCTACACAGCCACCACTCTCTGGGTGAAGAAGTTTCTCCTCATATCTGTCCTAAATGGTCTAGCCCGTATTTTTAAGCTGTGTCCTCTGGTTCGGCACTCACCCATCAGCGGAAACATGTTTCCTGCCTCCAGAGCGTCCAATCCTTTAATAATCTT
>NC_057715.1:92517838-92536107 GCF_004010195.1 Chiloscyllium plagiosum
TTTCACCCTGCCACCCAGCTTTGTATCATCAGCAAATTTGCTAATGTTATTGCTAATACCATCTTCTACATCACTAACATATATTGTAAAAAGGTACTGATTCCTGCGGTACCCCACTGGTCACTGCCTGCCATTCTGAAATGGAGCCGTTTATCACTACTCTTTGATTCCTATCAGCCAAGCAACTTTCAATCCAAGTTAGTACTTTGCCCCCAATACCATGCGCCCTAATTTTGCTCACTAACCTCAAAAGCTTTCTGAAAGTCCAGGTACACTACATCTACTGGATCTCCCTCGTCCATCTTCAGAGTTACATCCTCAAAAAATTCCAGAAGATTAGTCAAGCATGATTTCCCCTTCATAAATCCATGCTGACTCTGTCCTATCCTGTTACGACTATCCAGTACATAGATCTGTCAAAGTTGCCACCCAAGTGGATAGAGCTGTTAAGAAAGCATGTGTGTTTTGGCTTTCATTAACAGGGGGATCGTGTTTAAGAGCCGCAAGGTTTTGCTGCAGTTCCACAAGTCCCTGGTGTGACCACACTTGGAATATTGTGTCCAGTTCTGGTCGCTCTACCATAGGAAAGATAGAGAGGCTTTGGAAAGGGTGCAAAGAAGGTTTACCAGGATGCTGCCTGGACTGGAGGGCTTGCCTGATGAAGAAAGGTTGAATAAGCTCGAACTTTTCTATCTGGCAAGAAGAGGAAGAGACTTGATCGAGGTATACAATAATGAGAGGAATAGATAGAGTCAATAGCCAGATACTTTTCCTCCGGGCAGGATTGACTGGCATGAGGAGTCATAATTTTAAGATATTAGGAGGAAGGTATAAAGGAGGTGTCAGAGTTAGGCTCTTAACGCAGAGAGTTGTGAATGCATGGAATGCGTTGCCAGCTGTGGTGATGGAAGCAGAGTCAGTGGGGACATTTAAGCAACTGCTGGACACATGGATAGCAGTGAGTTGAGGGGTGTGTAGGTTAAGATTTATATTTTACATTAGGATTAAACCTCAGCACAACACCATGGGCTAAAGGGCCTATTCTGTGCTGTATGTTTCTATGTTCTAATTCAGCCAACTGGCAATCAACATGTGTTCAATTGTTTGCATCGCCCTGCAGGAAAAGTGTTTGGTATTTCTTGACAGCAGCGTAAATATAGTTAAGGTCTCAAAGGTATTGGAACTGCAGTTGTGGAGTGTGTTCTAGCACCCACATAGCCTGAGCCCTGGCCGTTAAACTTCACCTAAGGTACATGTTTACCAACAATGTTAGCATTTCCTTTTCTTCTGGTAACGTTCATAACCTCACTATCACATTGTCCAATGAATACCATTTCTCAATAAAAACTGAAAGAACTTTTGATGCTGTAAATCAGAAACAACAACAGAAGTTGAGGGAAAAGCTCAGCAGGTCTGGTAGCATATGTGAGGAGAAATCAGAGTTAAAGTTTCAGTTCAAGTGACCCTACCTCAGAACTGAGGATACCATTTCTCCATCCTTTAGCTGTTTTCTAAAGCCTTGGAATGTGCTATTGCCTCAGAACTACATTGTGTCCCACCTTGCTTAAAATTGTCAATCTTCCTCCAAGCCCACCATCAAATTAGAAATGGTCCAAATAATCACAGATTACATTCTGAGAAACTATAATCATGGCTCTTTGTTTGTACTCAAAGTCTTCAGGTTCTATACCATCATCCACTCATGTCCCGTCTCTACATTCTACTTTTTTCCTCATCATTCCAATCACACTTTTCAAATATGGAGTCAACTGCAATTCTCCAAAATTCTTTTCTTCCTACCTTTCTCCTCTTTTCAACTAATTCTTTTGCTTTTAAACTCATCAAATTCCTGTTAATCAGTTCATTTTTCAGCCCCTGCCAACCTAACTCTTCCTCTTGAACTTATTTCTCTTCAGCATGGCATCCACCTTAATGTAACTAATGTGAAGTTTATATCCGAGGAATGCTACAGCAATGCAGAATCCCAGAAGAGTTGTAGCATGAAGGAGGCCATTCAGCCCATTGTGTCTACCTCAGTTTGTTAAATGAGCATCATTACCTAGTGCCAATCTCCTGCTTTCTCCCCACACTCTTGCACATGATTTTTATCCAAATTATCATGCAAATTGCTGTTGAGGATTATGGCATATCAGAACTTCATTACAAATAATCCTACAGCACATATGGAGGCTATAAAGTCCATTGTGTCTGTGTCTTCAAAAATGATATCCAATTGGTCCCATTACATGCCCTTTCTCTACAGCTCTGATATATGATTCTCTTTTGAAAGTTGCTGTTAAATCTTCTTCCATCAACATTCATGCAATGCATGCCAGGTCATAACAATTCACTGCCTTAAAAAAAGGGCTTAATAATCTGCAGCCAAATAATGAGATAATTATTTTATTATTCTACTATATCAGTACTACTGAAGTGTAACTTTATTTATAAGCACATCGGCTTTAATTTGTGCTTGTCTTAAGTTGTGTGCCATCACAGTGGTTGAAATACTTGAATATCATTTAATTTCTCAGTATCGAAGCTTGGTATCTCACTACATCTCTTTAAAGTCTTCGTCTCAAATAAATGGAAAAAGTAGCAAAACAAGCTGAGAGTTATAACCTTGAAGCGTAGAGACATTAATCTAATGATGTGTATTCCCCAGAACACATGCGCCACCAATTTCTGCTCCAGGTGACAGTTTTTCCATTAGCTTCTTTATTGCCTCACTGGGACAGAAAACTGGTTGGGCTGAGAAAGTTGCATCCTTAATTCTGCACTGGCCCAGCAGCTATCAACTAAATATCATTGGTTAAAGCATGGCTATTTTTCAGCTCTTTGTGAAGTATTGATACTAGAAGAAAATAAAAGGACAAGTTCATAGACTTAAAATTTTTACACCTGTTCCCAATTGCTTTGATGTTTGCCTGAGAGAATTGAACAAATGTGACTTTCTCCCTATGTCTCTTTCTCTTCACAGCCCATATTACCCCATAGCCCAGGGTAAGCCTACAGGAAATCTTCCTCTGTTTAATTCCCCATCTATAAATCAAAGAGAATTATTCCCAACAACTGGAGATCTTAAAAAACATCCATTATTGTTGCAAGACCAAGAAGAAGTGTGTGGCCCGAAATTACCAGCCTCAGAAAAATGCAATTAAAGTGGGAATTATTTATACTCTGAACCGACTGAAATACTTCAGGGAACATTGGCTTGGTACATCAACAGACTGAAATATCTTAGGGACAGTCAAATCATAGTGAGTCTTGGGGTTTAGCTCTAATAATGATTAATGAGGCTACCACAAAGATAAATTACAGTGACACAGTACAACACTCAAATGATAGAACCTGCCTAAATGTTCCTAACTTCATTTCATTTTTGGTTTTGCAGTCATTAGTCGAGATAGGAGTTCTATAGGAGTTAACTATCGGGAGTAAAAATACGTAATAAGGTCTGTGATTTTCTTCAGGGTTGGTGGTAACAGATTTGAAGTCGACACCATCTATAATAAAGTTTTAACCTCATGGGCATAATGGCAATTCCTTATCAGTGAATGCCCATTAGGTATATTTCACTATAGGGAGAAAGTGAGGTCTGCAGAAGCTGGAGATCAGAGTCGAGAGTGTGTTGCTGGAAAAGCACAGCAGTCAGGCAGCATCTGAGGAGCAGGAGAGTCGATGTTTTGGGCTGGAGTCTTCATTCCTGATGAAGGGCTCTGGGCCGAAACGTTGATTCTCCTGCTCCTCGGATACTGTCATATTTCACCAACGGAAAGCCAAGAAAGGTCATGAAAAGAAATTGACAAATAAATCTAAAGAAACCCAACATTTTTAAATATAAATATACAAAAAAAAAGACAGAATCTCAAAAGAAAGAGAGCACCTTATTTGGGATTATTTTGACTATGCGTTTGGAGCAGGACCCTTCTGTTTTCACAAAATACAAAGCAATACAGCCATGACATTCGGTGGGGAAAGAGGGGTGTGAATATCAGGTGAAACTAATATAGTGAAAGAGGAAGGATGAAGGAGTTTAATATATTTGAAAATGGATGAATTCTGGGTCTGAATGAAATGTATCTTTATCTTTTGGGGGAGGCAGGTAGAGATATTGTTAAATCTTTCCGAGAGGTTGACATGGACGGTTGGTGACAGTAAAGCATTGTTGGAGTCTATATGGATTTCTGCAAGGCATTTGATAAGGGCCAACATAGCATTGTCCATGAACACAAAAACCCAATGCAAAGTGGCAGAGTGAGTCCAGAAGCAAAAGGTCACGGTCAATGGATGTATTTGCGACTGGGATGTTGTTTCCAGTGGTGTTCCAGAGGGCTCAGTATTTGTTTTTTGTATTACAGATCGATGATTTGGACTTGAATGAAAGGGGTGTGATGAAATATGAAACAAGCTCTCCAAGTGGAATCATGCAGTTCTGAAGGCAGTGGGACTGAAAGCAGGAAGGTAACTTAATTAGACAGAGTTAAAAATCACACAACACCAGGTTATAGTCCAACAGGCTTTCGCTGGTGTGCTTCCAATTAAACCTGTTGGACTATAACCTGGTGTGTGATTTTTAACTTTGTACTCCCCAGTCCAACGCCGGCATCTCCAAATCTTAATTAGACAGAATGGTAACATACCTGAATCCCAATTCCACTCCAATTATGCTCTGGTCAGAAAGGCTTAAGCCTGAATTTCCTGCTCTGCCACCAACTGAGGTCAATTAATAACTGATTAATGATTATTCCAACCGGGCTGCAATTCCCTCAGCTTCAGGTGGGATTGGAAAGAGTGAATTCACCCAACTGGGAAAGCAGTGTGGACAGCCAGCCAACTCTTTGGAGGGGTCCACTGGATTGAGGGGCGAGACATACAGCAGTGGGATATAGTGGTCCTTACTGTGACAAATAGGGTGTCTTGACACCTCTTCGGCAAGCAAGCACCAAACCCTATGACACCGGAAGATCTGTGTTTACCTGACCAATACTGTTCAGAATCTTATATGTTTCATTCAGATTGCTTCTCACTCTTTAACTTGGACCCAATGTATTCAGCCTTTCATCACATGACAACCTCTTCATTCCAGGGAGCAATTTAGTAAACCTTTGCTATACCACCTCCAAAGCAGGTTCCATTAAATTTCCACTAAGATTAAAATCCCAGTGCACAATGTGAACCTATCATCGCTCTTCCCAATAGTGACTTTAAAAACAACGAAGGTATTTGATTGGGTGGGCTGGTAGCATACCTGAGCTACATTTCTCCACACCATTGAGTTCTGGAAAAGCAGACCCATCTTTGACCATCCCACCCCTTCACTAATTGAAATGCTTAAGTGGCTAATTAAAGATTTATAAACACCTCATGCAGCTGTTGCCAGTAACAAGTTAGCAGCAGGCAGGGCTGGTGATATGCATCATACACTGCAGCTAAAATTGTCAGTCACTCTATCATCTTGGAGCAGGGTTACTGAGGTGTGCAGACAGGGGAGTTCACTTGATGCCTGATCAAGGGACTGAACAATGGGAAAATGATTGTGTGTGTGCAGGGAGTCACAGAGATACACTCTGGCACTTGCAGTCGACCGCTTTGTTGCTCTCTCCCTGTGACCCCCTTCTCTTCCCCCCCCCCATGAAGTCCCTCTCCACATTATTTAGTTGTGATTCAGGTCCTGGTGCTGCTAGGCATAGGATCCACCAGCTCTGATTGGCTGGTGGCCTTCAAAAGGTTCTGACCTATTACCTAGGGTCTTGATTCAGGGGAAGGTTCGCTGGTGTCCTTGCCATTGCCTGACTAGATTGTGGTTCACCAGGCATCCCCAAGAAGAATCAGCAAATACCTTTTATTAACTCTTCAGTAGCAGGTGGAACCTCCAATGCTTCAGCAAGAATCGTCTTGGCACTCTACAGCAATCTGGACTGAGCATCAAGTTTAAACTCATTATATCATCATCTTGGTCTCCATTTCCTTTCCTTCACTTTTGTTTAGCTATGTTGTGTTATTTTCATTGTGTTTCTTTCTCCATCCCTTTATGTTGCACTCTGATGGATTTTATGTAGGAATTCACATGTCGCACAACCACTCTCACTTGAGAGAAAATTGGTCTGAACCAGTTGAGTGCACAAAAATCCCAGAGCAAAAGAGGCAATATTTGACAGCAATCATTATAGCTGAATGATGAAGTTTGATGTACACTCTATTAGCATTATTACAATTGGTTGTGGAACTGAACATCCGAAAGCAACAATGACAAAAAAGGGTCCTTGAGAAGTAATGAAGGTGGCATGGTGGGCAATGGATTTGGGAAGGAAGCAGTGACCTGGATGTGAATGGACAGGGTGGGAGGAACAGGGGCCAAAGAGACAGTTGTGTTTTGGAGGGGGTGGTGTTGGGTGATAACAACTCATCTTTTTATAACTGATCCAATGTTAACTTTCTCTACACTTGCATAAATATACTTCAAAAACTTACCTTTTCAGTTTCTTATGGACAAATCAGTGTTGCACTGGGGATCAAAGCTGATTTAGGCCCCTTTGTTTGCATATACACAGGGCTTCCGGATGGGTCTTTACCCACGGCTGATTTCTGGCAGAATACATGTGAGTCATGCCTGTCCGTCATATTGAAGGTTAAAAAGGCAATTTCAGCATCTGGTAAAGTGGGGCGCTGCATGGTTGAATTTCTCGAGCGTTACATGTCATGCTAATATCAAGAAGACACATGTAGAAGACACGAGTTAAACCTCAGCTGGAGTAGTGTACATCACCATTATAGGAAATATGGGAATGCATTGAAGACAGTGCAAAAGCGATTGACAAGAATGTTTCCTGAAATAAGAAAAAGTTATGAGGATGCGCTGGAAAGGTTGGCCTGTTCTCCTTGGCAAGAAGAAAGCTGAGAGGAGATTTGATAGGGATTTTCAAATTCACAAGAGGCTTGGATGATGTGGTGTACTGATATATTGAATTGAAATTGTGTGCAGTGATGTGAGAAAGGCAAGAGATTGGCACTAGGTAATAGAGCAGGTCCAGGCATGATGGGCTGAATGGCCAATTCTGTGATTCTGTGACTACGTAACTTAAAATAAAGCTTTTGACTGAATGGCTCTGTTCATTGTTTTCAAAATGCTAACAGCACAAGGGTACAGTTAGAATATTCTAGCATTTATTAGGTGGGAAATGTTCCTTAGTGGGGAAAAGTTTCACAGTTTGTCTAAGGTTTTTGCAGCAGATTAGCTTTGTTTATGTGAAGCTGCCAACTCAAACAAAGTCTTCCAGCAGGCTTTTTAAAATACATATTTTATTGACAGAGCTGCTTGAGTACTGGTTATGAATTTTTAATTTCCTTTGTCTTATTCAATCCTCAAGTCCAACTTGAGCTGGCTAACTCCATAAGCCAGCATTCCTCTAGAAATCGCATGAGAGGTAAGCCAGTGTCTCTGTGAACATATAATTAGCAGTGAACTCCACCAAAATCATTGTTAGTGGTTTTAATTCACATCCTGTTTTACACTGAGTGTTTTACACTAAGTGCAGGAGGTCTGATTTTCTTTCCCTCTATATTGTAAAGAGAAATAGTCATATCTGAAACTTGCTGCATTTTGACTATATTTTCTATTTATCTACAAATAAATCTTTTTGCTAGATTTGATTACACTTGCACAATAGCTGCAGAGTACAGTAGAAGTTACAAATAGGCTTTATAAAAGTGACAGAATCAGTACTCCATCTTGCTTCAAGCTATTAACGTTCTGCATTTGATTTGTTTTGTGTGAGATTTATAACTAGGTCAAGTATAATAAATTCAAAATCAAACAGTCATTTTTGAAAGGAATAGTGGTTTTCACCATGCAGCGTGTATCGAAACAACTGAGAAAGACTTGCATTTATGTAGCACCTTTTACCTTTCCCCAAAGAGCATTGCAGCCAATGGAATACTTCTTAAGTATTATTGTATTATGGAAAACATGGCTTCCAGTTTGTACACAGAAAGGTGCCAAAACACAGCAATCCAATAATAAAAATATCTATTTATAGTTTTTGTAGATGGATATCGCTTAGGAAAACACTGGAGAAACTTCTGTATTCATCTTCTAAACAGAGCCATGGTATCATTTACGTCCATGAAGATGACAGATAAAGAAGTCTCAGCTCGACATCTCATCTGAATGAGTGTGCCTCCATCAGTGCAGCATTGAGATTAGATTACATTACAGTGTGGAAACAGGCCCTTCGGCCCAACAAGTCCACACCGACCCGCCAAAGCGCAACCCACCCATACCCCTACATTTACCCCTTACATAACACTACGGGCAATTTAGCATGGCCAATTCACCTGAGCTGCACATCTTTGGACTGTGGGAGGAAACCGGAGCACCCGGAGGAAACCCACGCAGAACGGGGAGAACGTGCAAATTCCACACAGTCAGTCGCCTGAGGCGGGAATTGAATCCGGATCTCTGGCGCTATGAGACAGCAGTGCTAACCACTGTGCCCCCGTGCCGCCCACAGTGGCACAGTGGTTAGCACTGCTGGCTCACAGCGCCAGAGACCCGGATTCAATTCCCGCCTCAGGTGACTGACTGTGTGGAATTTGCACGTTCTCCCCGTGTCTACGTGGGTTTCCTCCGGGTGCTCCGGTTTCCTCCCACAGTCCAAAGATGTGCAGGTCAGGTGAATTGGCCATGCTAAATTGCCCGTAGTGTTAGGTAAGGGGTAAATGTAGGGGTATGGGTGGGTTGCGCTTTGGCGGGTCGGTGTGGACTTGTTGGGCTGAAGGGCCTGTTTCCACACTGTAATGTAATCTAACTGAGATGTCAACTTAAATTATGCATTCAATTCTCTGGAGTGATACTTGAATCTAGAACTACTCAGAGGTGGGTGTATTGCCATTGTGCAAAAGTTGACAACTATAATAACTATAATTTAATAGCTGGTATGAAGGATTCATGCAGCTCCAACTGCATTTTCTAGATATAATGGCGTTATCTACTACTATGGTATATCGCCCACAGATCAGTATTTATTTTCTCTGAAGGTCTTACAAAGGGCAGAACTAATGCTTTTTTTTAGAAATGCGATCAGTCAAAAAGTCTTTGCTCTCCTCTCAAAAACACCAACTCTGTTGATGTTGGTGCCTCATGGTCAACTCTGATAACTTGCCTAAATACATATCAGTGGGCTAATACAGGATAGGAGCATCTCAGCTGAACTCGATACTCACCTAATCTTCTACTTAGAGGCACATTGCTGCAAGATGCCACTAATACTCATGAGCAGGAATCCCTTGCACCAAGCAGCTATTTTCCCAATAAATCATTAACATGACCTCTATACACAGTATCACACAATGCATCATCTTGTACTTATTCACTGGATATGGGCATTGCTGGCCACTTATTGCCCATCCCTACCTTATGTTGAGAAGACAGTAGCTGATCTACTGAAGTCCACCTGGTACAGTCCACACATAATATTGCCAGGATTTTGACTGACAACAAATTCTTTAATCTCTGCCTTGTGGCGATCACTATCACAAACCTGTGCATGGCATTTAATGTAGGTGACAGGGGTCTTACCCATCAGCTGACAGCCAGCGGCTATCCTGCTTCACTCCTTTCAAGGATGGCCTGCTGAATTAATTGGGGATGTGGAGGCGTAGCAGTAATGTGAATGGAGTAGTAATCCAGAATTCCAGGCTATTAATCTGGGGACATGGGTTCAAATCCCCCCATGTTAGATGCTGAAATTTGAATTCAATGAAAATTTGGAATTAAAAAGCAAATCTAATGAAGCCATTGACAGTTGTCATTACAAACCCACCTGATCCACTAATGTCCTTTCGGGAAGGAAATCAGCTGTCCTTGCCTGGTGTGACCTATATGTGACTTCAGAACCACAGCAAAGTGGTTGACTCTTAGCTGCGCTCTCTGGGCAATTAAGGATGGGCAATAAATGCTGGCCTAGCCAGTGACACACACATCTGATGAACAATGTTTTTAAAAAAAGTGTCACTCAGGCAATTAAGGGGACAGAAAGCACTCCTCAGGATCAGGGACCCCAGGGAGTGAAAGTTCAGCCCATCTCTCCCCCGCCCCCCCAAAGTAAATCAGAAGTCGGAGGTTCACTTAAACATCAGTGGACCAGGGAAGCCATGGGTGCTACTGCACATCACCCAACCAAGGCCTCGTGTTATTACTGGATCCTTGGCCTCAGGTGAGTGAGGATGGATGAAGGATGGAGAGGAGGTGCCTTCATGTTAGGGACAGGGAGTGGCTCTCAGCAGGCACCATCCACCTCTCCCCCTCTCTCCTGCCTTCTGAGAAGGTTTCATGCAACCCTACATCACTTTGTTTGTCATAGTGTCCACAAAGCGAGCGTCCTAGCCTGCCACTTCGGTCAGTAAAAGTGACAGCGAGATTAAGCCCTTAACCAGATTTTAATTGCCCACTTCAGCCCATCCACAGACCTTCCTGCCATGACTTGATTGAGATGCAGGTGGGAAGGCATGGAGTCTCAATCGGTTACTGTCACACCTGATAAAATACCAGCCCCCTCTCCCCCAAAGTTACAAGATTGTGCATTAAATTCTGACCTCAAGGGAAATGTGTGAAAGAAAACCACAGTCTTGAATCACATATTAATTATATGTGAGGTTCCTTTGTATATTTGTTGCTAACATTGTAGAAGCATGCCTCAGACTTGGTGCCAACTCTAATATCAGGGTTGCTATGTGGAGCACAGCAATGTGCCCATGTTCTCCATGGTTAATTCCTTGTCCATTTTTGTCTAAAGACAAGAATGTACAGGCTGTGCAAAAGTTGGAAATGATTCAATTTCAGTTCTTCCTTGTCTCACTCAAATGTTCTCTCCAGCTGTGAAGAAGACTGAGGCCCAGTTTGATCTTGTAAGCATTCAGTTTCCACATGTATTCAATAACTGTCACTGTACTACAATACTGAATGGGCAGTCTGCCTGACTTTTCTCCTTCCCCGAATTTAGAACTGCACCCTGCCCAGTTGCAGTATCCTTACCATTTCCTCAGCTGAGATCACCTTGCTCAGCAAGGACTGACCATCAGCTCTGGGGATTTTTTGGCTGTGTGTTGTTCCTGAAGATCTGACTCACCACTGAAAGAAAGGGGCAGTTAAGTAGGAAAGTCTATTTGTACTTTATGGGGCATTTCACAGCCTGGCTTGTCTCTGGTTTAAATTCCATCATTCAGCAACTTGTAGCTTATGTTTGCAATTGCTGTTAAAAATATGACAAACATTTCATATTTTCAGAAGTTTAAACTTTAGATGTGTTTGTGTTTGAGAGACAGTAACAGGATTAGGTCAAGTGAGGTATCACTGGCTTTTGGAAACAAAATCAGATTTTCAGAGATTTTCAATGCTATAGCATAACATTCAACTGCTCTTGGTTATGGTTACAAACTGTTAAAGTAAATCAGATGAACACAAAGAAAACTACTGACAGTCACCATTTGTGAACTGGACTAATTTGCAAGTGAGATCAGTGTTAAGGACTGGGAAAACGTTAATATTTTCGCAGTTTATCTTCATAATACATCCACATTTGATAATACCCATGCTTTCTGCTTAAGAATAACCCTCCCTAATATAAAAGCAGGATTTCAACACCACTTGGTGTTCTAGTAACGGAGAGCATCCATTTAAGAAATGAGCGCATGTTCAGCAAAACATTTTAACATTGCATATATTACATTGAAGGATGTTATGATATGGGATGCATATCAGTGTAGCAGTGAAGGCTGAATTTATAATAGCTTTTAAAGTAGAAGCAAATAAATTATAAATTCAGGAATCAATGGTTATCATAGGTTGATGGAGTTCAAAACATGAACAGATCAGCTGTGATCTTAATGAATGGTGGAGCAGGCTCAAGGATAGCTTGATTTGTGTTCCTATTTTGCCTATTTGTCGGCTCTTTATTGAAAAGAAAAACCTAAGAGGAATACTGAAAATATTATCCACATTGTGCATCTTTCTGTCGTGTCTGAGGAAAAGCGTCAATTTGTGTCAACAAACAATGTCAGGATGCACACAATCTCAAAGTTCAAATCAAAAGGATGGTGCTTAAGCAGAGGAGCCTCGTGGGCTGGAATTATTGCTGTCATAATCAGCTGGAAAGAGTGAATATTTGTGTTGAAGTTTGGAACAAATTCAAGAAGCTCAACAGCACCAAGGACAAAGCAGCTCGCTTGTTTGGCACCACATCTACAAACATTCACTCCCTCCAGCACCGACACTCAGCAGCAGCAGTGTGCACCATCTACAAGTTATACTGCAGAAAGGGTCCTTAGGCAGACATTTTTCAAACTCACAAATACATTTATCTAGAAGGACAAGAGGAGCGGATACATAGGGACACGACTACCTGCAAGTTCCCCTTCAAGCCACTTACCATTCAGACTTGGAAAAATATTGCTATTCCTTCAGGGTAACTGGTCAAAATCCTGCAAGAGCATGCCCTCAACTGGCAGCTAAGACCACATGACTCGAAAAGATTCTGCCCTACGTTTCAAAAGTATTCACCTTCAGCATTTCAGGATGGTCATGACAAATGCTACATGAATGTCAGCTTTCTTTTCCTCAGTGGCATTCCCTTGTTTGGTGATAGGTTTCCTCAATGTATTGGAAAACACTGAAAGGTCAAACCCAGTCAGAGAAGTTATCCTCCCTCTATTTTATGGGTAGCACAAACTGTCGAGACCTCAAGTTTTTCTAACTAAGAGAAAAGCTGGACCCGTTTCAGAAGGGAGATGAACTTCCAGCTATCTGGAAAGCAAATCGTGTTTTGCAGGAGCTTGACATCTCAAGACTTCAATACCTGAAGTGAGGTCACCCAATTCAAGGGGGATGTTTGCTTAATGGTAGAAATATAAGCCCAACGATTTTACAATTAACATGCTGTCGCATTCCATTTCATTTCTTTATATAAAAAAAATTGTGGAAATTCAAAGAATGTTTCTGGTCCATCCATTCTGCCAACTTGGAACCATGCAGGTTTGCAGGAGCTACAGCTGTGTTCTGACCATCTGCAATCTCATCCTATTTCGCACTGCTGCGCTGACCTTGGCCCTGACCTCTGACCCTGCATGATTCTGAAGGCTGACAATAATGGATAGCAGCAGGATTGCTGCCTTCCACAATAAAAGTAATTACACTTTTTAAATAAAACCATAATTCACCAATTATTTTATTCTCGATATGAAGTGGAAGTTGCAATATCTCATTTGGTTCTAATATTCTGGGATGTACCAGGATGTGGGAAGCAAATAATTGTAGAATCTAGAATTAGAAATAACAGAAGATTTCTAGGTGTCAGAATTTTTCATAACCAGTTTGTGCTGTCATGCCTGCTGTGCTAAAACTCTTTATGGTTCAAATAGGCCCCTGCAGTTTTATTTATTGCCTGGAAACCAAATCCAAGCATAAGCTGAGCGTAGCAAACTGTCACTTTCCTGTCATCTCACTGTGACGTGGAGTCAGACTGCTAAACAATAACCGACTAGCGATGGCTCCAAATGTCTCCTTAGAAATTCAGATAAATGCTTGCAGTATTACTCCTGCAGGAACCATTAAGGGGCTGACAGCACAGTTTGCTGTTTCCTCCACAGTCTCATGATCTCCAGCTTTCAAGGAGGCAAAGACAGCGCTACCAGCCAGCAGTGAGTGGAGGGATAAGGGAATGCCTTTGAGCTGGGCACCACCTCTTCCCAAGAACCCAACCCATACAAGATTTGCCTGATTTTATGCACCCCTCACACCCTCTCACATAGCAATCAATGAATACCAATCAAAAGTAACCTGCATTCCTCTCTCCCCATTCCAAGTCCAAGATACTGAAGTCAATTATAATGGCAGGGTATATAGATGCACACACTATCTCTCCCATGTCTGTAGTCTGATCTTCCTGATTACGTGGAATCTCAGGTTGATAAAATAGTGAAGGCGGTGTTTAGCATGCTTTCCTTTATTGGTCAGAGCGATCGTGTACAGGAGTTGGGAGGTCATGTTGCAGCTGTACAGGACATTGGTTAGGCCACTTGCACGATGGGCGGCACGGTGGCCCAGTGGTTAGCACTGCTGTCTCACAGCGTCAGAGACCCGGGTTCATTCCCGACTCAGGCGACTGACTGTGTGGAGTTGGCACGTTCTCCCCGTGTCTGCGTGGGTTTCCTCCGGGTGCTCCGGTTTCCTCCCACAGTCCAAAGATGTGCAGGTCAGATGAATTGGCCATGCTAAATTGCCCGTAGTGTTAGGTAAAGGGGTAAACGTAGGGGAATGGGTGGGTTGCGCTTCGGCGGGTTGGTGTGGACTTGCTGGGCCGAAGGGCCTGTTTCCACACTGTAAGTAATCTAATCTAATCTAATCTATTCTAAAACTTTTGGAATATTGTGTGCAATTCTGGTCTCTCTCCGGTAGGAAGGATGTTGTGAAACTTGAAAGGGTTCAGAAAAGATTTACAAGAATTCTGCCAGGGTTGGAGGGTTTAAGCTATAGGGAAAGGTTGAATAGGGTGGGGCTGTTTTCCCTGGAGCGTCAGAGGCTGAGGGGTGACCTTATCGAGGTTTATAAAATTGTGAGGGGCATAGATAGGATAAATAGACAAGTTCTTTTCCTTGGATTGGGGGAAGTCCAGAATTAGTTGGCATAGGTTTAGAGTGAGAGGGGCAAGATTTAAAAGGGACCTAAGGGGCAACTTTTCACACAAAGGGTGGTGTGTGTATGGAATGAGCTGCCAGAGGAAGTGTTGGAGGCTAGTACAATTACAATATTTAAAAGACATCTGCATGGGTTTAGAGGCATATGGGCCAAGTGCTGGCAAATGGGACAAGATTAATTTCGGATATCTGGTCGGCATGGACGAGTTAGTCTGAAGGGTCTGTGTGCTGTACATCTCTATGACTATTATAAATATATTTAAAACATGGTTATGAGACGGTGTTGCAAATCTGCCCAGATTATACTACATGGTTAACAAGTCCTGCTTCCTTGGGTCCAACGTCACAGACATGTCTGTCCTTTGATTTTGAAGAAAAACAGCCACCATTTATAGCTGATTAACACCAACCTGACTCTTAGGGACAAGACACTGGTTTATGAGGCTTTGTTTTCTCAGCACTTTGATTTATCCATAATCAGACCTTTCAACTTCCCCAGCACCTTCTCCTTCGTGATGGACATTACACTCATCTCTGCCCCTTGACTCTCTTGAAGTTCCGGTATGCTGCTGGTGTCTATCACAATGAAGACTGATGCATAGTTACCTACTCAGTTCATCCGCCATTTCTTTTGTTCCCCCTTCTCCAGTCTCGTTTTCCAGTGGTCCAATGTTCGCTCTTTCCTGTTACGTTTTATATGTCTAAAAAGGCTCTTGCAATCTTCTTTTATATTACTAGCCAGCTTACCTTCTTATTTCATGTTCTTTCTGCTCTCCCCCCTCCCACCCAATGTTTTTTCAGTTGTGCTCTGCTGGTTTTTAAAGCTTCCCACGAATCTTCACCACATTGTAAGCTTTTTGGCATATATAGAATCACAGATTCCCTACAGTGCAGGTGGAAACCGTTTGGCTCATTGAGTTTACGCTAATCCTCTGAAGAGATTCCCATCCAGACCCGGCCTTGCCCTATCCTCGTAACCCCACACTTACCATGGCTGGCCCACCTAGCCTACATTTCCCTGAACACCATAGTGGGCAATGTAGCGTGGCCAATCCACCTAATCTGGACTTGGAAGGAAACCAGAGCAACCGACGGAAACCCACACAGACACGGGAAGAATTAGATTAGATTAGATTCCCTACAGTGTGGAAACAGGCCCTTTGGCCCAACAAGTCCACACCGATCCTCTGAAGAGTAACCCACCCAGACCCATTTCCCCCTAATGTACCTAATGCTGTGGGCAATTTAGAATTGCCAATTCACCTGACCGGCACATTTTTGGAATGTGGGAGGAAACCAGAGCACCCGGAAGAAACCCACGCAGACACAGGGAGAATGTCTATCTGTGTAGAGTTTGCACAGTCACCCAAAGCTGGATTCGAACCCATGTCTCTGGCACTGCAAGGCAGCAGTGCTCACCACTGAGACACCGAGCCACCTGGGTGACTTTGGGCAAGACGCTGTTTCCATATTCTCTTCAAATTAATTTTTGAGATTATGTACCATCGCATGCACACCACTAGGCAATAATAAAGTCCTCTCGTGAATATATCCATGGGAACCATTCCAATAATCTTATTAAAACTACCCACAATAACCATATCATACTGCAATATGACCAATCTCAAAAGAAAAAGAAAACAATTCTTTTAATATGTCAAGAATTCCATAATAACGTAAACCCCAGGTGACACCATGGGAAATTCAGATTAACCCTGTTAAAAATTGAATTAATGTGATTTTCATCATTAAAAAAATCCAAAGTTATTTTGTAATAACCATGTTCAAACATTTAGACCCTTTGTATGTCCAAGAATCTTACACAATAGCATATTAAAAATTCCATGCAGCAGTCCAAAATAAAACAATTCATCATCCGTGGACCAATTCAGCAGGTCTTTGGCCTGGATATATTTTAATGTCATTCAAATATTTCAAACAGACACTGTGACAGTCACAGTGTGCGACTATGTTTCTATACAGACCTACATATTTATCCTCTGTTTCAGAAAACCTGAGAAATAGCTCAAGGTGCAAGTTTGTGATGTCCAGAGCACATGAAGGGTTACAATGGCTGTGAGTTAGATCTGCTAGATGATGCTGAGGTGACTTTAAAACTGGTACAGTCCCTCTGACAGTACAGCAATCCCTTGTGAGTTCACCTCCGGCAGTGCAGTACTCACTCAGTACTTTGCCTTCAACAGTTTTAAGCATTCAGGTCATCCACAGTAGCTCCCTCTGGCAGGATAGCATTTCGTCGATGTGAAACAATTCTTTAAAAAGATTGCAGTTTTCCTAAATAAAGTTGGATCAGTCCAGAAAGCCAGTGGGTGAAGGTAACTACTGAGCAAATAATTTTCAGCTGTACATTTATTTACAGAGCTAAACACAGCAAGCACACACCTCCTCACAGTTCCAGTAAATGTCTTTTTAGAATTTTATTTTAATATACATCTCTGGGGCATGACTGGACTTGAATCCGGACCTTGTGGCACAGAGCTGGAGAAACTAAGACCATGGCACAAGACCCATAATCTACTCCTTTGGATTCAAGTAAAATGTCAATTAATGTCCGCAGCCTGCACACCAATGAAACATGAATAATATAGAATTATAGAACATTTTATACAATTATAGTACCCTTCCATCAGAAAAATCAGAGACTGCTTCATCATAAAATCACTTATCTGAGAGTTGGAGGATGTATGCACACGGATGCTGGGCAGTGCTACTCTCAAAACAAAGTCCATTGTTTTGATTAAAGGTCATCAATCCTGTTCTTCTCTCTAAAGTTGCTGCCTAACCTGCTGAGTATCTCCAGGATTTTTTAAAAATTCATAGTTTGCTTGTTTATATTTTCCTCAAAGCTGCAGGAAATGTGCAGAAACAGTAATTGGGGACTTGAGTAAACATTCTGATAAATGTGACTAATAATCTATGAAGTAACTAAGTCATCTTGGAGAAGTGATAAAGTCTTACAGGCCAGAAAGTCCCAACTTTATGACCCACCCTGTGATGAATGATTCATTTTAGTTTAAACAGTGGCAGTTGGGTTAGGGTGGGGAGATTCCAGATAGAGTCTGCACTTTGGCTCATTATCTGCGACAGATACAAGTAGAAAGCGAAAGGGGAAGTCATCGAGAGTGCTCACTCATTAGAAAGAAACAAATGGTGGTGAATTTAACCTGATACTTACCATGGCCCAGACGGTAAAACTCACAAGGACCAGTATGAAAACAGGTCAAGATCTGCTGGTATACACGGACTTTGACCTGGTCGGATCTGGATTCGTACTGGAGACAACTACATAACTAGTTGCTCTGAAATGTGGCACCAGCAGTTTTCATGACTTTTTGGTACTCCACACTAAAATCCGTATTGTCTCTTTGCATCATCCGTTGGAACATTATGTTCATTTGTCTCTTTCTATATTTTTAGAGAACTCCTGCTTACCCTCACAATCCCTCTCCCCACCACGCCCCGCCCTCACAATCCCTCTCCCCACCACTCCCCGCCCTCACAATCCCGGTCAATACCACTGCCCTCCCTCACAATCCCTCTTCCCACCGCACCCCGCA
>NC_057715.1:92541480-92648729 GCF_004010195.1 Chiloscyllium plagiosum
CCCTCTCCTTAACAGTCTCTGCCCTCACAATCCCTCTCCCTACCATTTCCCACCCCCACAATCCTTCTCCTTACCACTTCCCACCCTCTCAATCCCTGTATCCATCACCCCTCCCCCTCACGTGTACGGCCCCCGTCTCGCCACACTCACAGATCCTGCTCCCTCACCACCTGACTCCACAGCTCCTGTGCCACCCCAACCTCTATTCTCTCCACCTTTATGATTGAAACTATAAACTCACCTCTCAGCTGCTTTTAATTGTGGTGATTTTTATGTTACAGAATGAAGAGTTAAGGAATCATAGATAGCTGACAACTCACATTTCCATGTAAGGCTGGCTTGAAAAGGTGACCTTAACTAAGACAGGGATTGAACCGGTGCTGTTGACTTCATTCTACAGTATAAATAAGTCTTCCAGCCAATTAAGCTAACTGATCCCACAAGGCAATAAGAATGTGTATGCACATGTGATGAACCTGGCAGCGCCACCCAACAGTGGGAGGGTGGGATGAGGGGGGAGCAATCTTCCACCATCCGGTTAGATTGACAGATGAAATGGGAATCTGCCCAGCCACCTGTAGAGTTGTACTGCAGCTAGGAGTTAGGAAATTAGCAAAGGAATGGAAAATTGAGAAAAGCAAAAAACAACAAAGAAAGTGAATACATGATAAAGAATGCCTACCAGCAATGGTTTCTAAATTTCGCCGATCTGCTTTTTTTGGGGATCGTGCATTTAACATTAGCAGCAGCTTGAATTGAAAAGAAGGTGCTAAGCGATAAAACTAAAACTTGTTTAAATAGTCCTGACTGAAAACCTGTCTCCTTTCTGGCACTGTGTCTGCACGACATCCTAATCTGTCTTTGAAGGCAAGTACTTCGGATTTCATTAAACACACCCAAATTTTGAAATCAGAATGGAGCTAAGCAGCTCCTGCAGAATATTTTATGTAAATGAAACTTGCGAATCCACATGATAAGCATGTGAAAAGCATATAGTACCTTCCCAGCCTTTGCAATCTGTTGTACAATAAGTGAAAAATTATTGACATTAACCACTGGTTTTACCGCATCAATGGTTATCGATTTCTCTCTGTGCGCCTGCCATCTGCAGGGTCTGTTGAGGGCACCAGTGGTGCAAGCTCAAAATGCCAGCTGCATCAGGAGGCGAGAGATCTGTAGCCAAACAAACCATCAGCCTCAGGTTACTGTTTGGTGGCTGTTGCTCTGTCTCAGCAAAGCTAGGGAGCCTTGATGACAATGTGAATTTCCAAGGATTGTGCTAAATTTATGGCCCAAAGTAAGAGAAAATAATCCTCTCACACAAAGCAGGGGATTCGGCCTGAAGCAGAGGTCAGAGCATTAGACGGAAGAAAAGGCAGTGTAATTAGAAAACCTTTGACCTCCGACAGTTTGTTCCACTGCCTTCAGCCGAGTCCATTTTAATGCCTGACAGCTCATTTTTTATATTCTTGTTAAATTCCCCATTACAAAGTCCTCCATCCATCACGCAGACAAAAAAAAATGGTCTGTGTTTTATTCTGAATAGTTCACATGAGCTTTTTCTTGTACCTGATTCAGGAGCAGACAGTTTTGCCATCATGTGAGTTCTCATGAGCTTTGAGTAATAATCTCTTTGGAAATGGAACTGTTCCTCCTTGAATAATTCAAGCCAAAGTAAAAATGCCAAAAAGAACTTGTTTGCGATTTTTCTTTTTTTTTACAGGAACTATTCTCTCTCCCCCCTCTGCACTCCATTGATCTACAAATAATCTTATCTTCAAGTATAAAGTCGGGTGTAGGAATAATTTAACTCTTTCTACTTTGCCCATTATCCAGGATACTTCTGTTTAATTTATTTTTTTCATTTTGAGCATAGCAGTAATATTTCTTTAGCTTGATTGAGGAATTAAGTTCTAAATTCTCCTGCAAGAATAATGTTCTAAAGTTACAAACCTCTGAATAGTTAAGATAAAGGTTCGATTTCAGATGGACATTTTAATTGTTTCAGTGTTATCATCAATCAAAACTTCAAGGTAGATGTCAAGACTGACTCAGATAATAAGCTCCTCCAGTTTTCAGCTTTCTAATAAACCACAAAACCTCTGCCTGAAAAACGGTTGCCAAAGCTTCTTCCTCAAAACGTTGGCCCTTTAAAAATAAATGTGCAACACCAACAATTTTTCTAACGCTATTTTTTAACTTCGGTCATTTTTAGTAGCAGTCACAAGTTGAGAGATGTTCAGCATATTTCAAAGTAAAGCTCTGAAATTGCACCTAATATTTGACACAAAGTTGCTGGACTGGGTCTGTCTGAGGAAATTTACACATCCGTGACTCATAACAGTTTACTATGCTTGCTGTTTGCGTTTCTTCATTCATTTGCTCAACTCATGAGTTGTACCTGCTGAACCCTTAGTTAACCCATCAACCCATCCATTCCCATGCAAAACAAAACATGATGTTCCTATGTTTCTGTCAGCACTGAAACTTTGTAAGTACTTGGTTAAAATCTTGATCCTACCCAATCCTTAATTGTTTCAGTGGGTGGCACGGTGGCACAGTGGTTAGCACTGCTGCCTCACAGCGCCTGAGACCTGGGTTCAATTCCCGCCTCAGGCGACTGACTGTGTGGAGTTTGCACGTTCTCCCCGTGTCTGCGTGGGTTTCCTCCGGGTGCTCCGGTTTCCTCCCACAGTCCAAAGATGTGCAGGTCAGGTGAATTGGCCATGCTAAATTGTCCATAGTGTTAGGTAAGGGGTAAATGCAGGGGTATGGGTTGGTTGCGCTTCGGCGGGTCGGTGTGGACTTGTTGGGCCGAAGGGCCTGTTTCCACACTGTAATGTAATCTAATCTAATGTAATCTAATCTTAACTAGCATAACAGGGAAGTTTCAGACTTCAAATATATCCCAAACATTACTTCCAGAGGTTGTCAGTGAATTTCTTGACCATTTTATATTTTCTTTTCCTTAAATCGGACCATTTTGTGTGTGGTGTATCTGCATAATTATGCTGTAAACTGCCATTAGTATCTACAGCAAAATGAAAAACTAAAAATCTGTATATGCATTCAGACCAACATGTTGCAATTCCAGTGTGTGTAAGCAGTGTTTTGATTAGTTTGAAATAATCAGGTAAAATGGGCCTTAAGAAAGCAAGGCACTCCGCTGTTTCATTCTGGACACTTGTATGTTTGTGTCAGCTTTTACGTTTCACCACATGCAAGTGAGATTCTCAGAAATGTTCACAGTGGTTTGCTGAATACTGGTGCAGATTTAAATGTACACTTTTGCATAACACTTGGGACTCATTTAAATGTTATATTCCTCAGGTGGACTGGATAGTGAAGAAGGCTTTTGCTGCACTTGCCTTTATTAGTCAGTGCATTGACTATAGGAGTTGGGAGGTCATGTTGCAGCTGTACAGCACATTGGTTAGGCCACTTTTGGAATACTAGGTTTAATTCTGGTCTCTGCTATAGGAAAGATGTTGTGAAACCTGAAAGAGCTCAGAAAAGATTTACAAGGATGTTGCCAGGGTTGGAGGGTTTGAGCCGTTGGAAAGGTTGATTAGACTGGAGCTGTTTCCCTGGAGCATCAGGGGCTAAGGGGTGACCTTCATAAAATCATGAGGGACTTGGATAGGATAAATAGCCAAGGTCTTTTTTCAAGGGTAGGGGAGTCCAAAACTAGAGGGCATTGATTTAAGGTTAGAGGGGAAAGATTTAAAAGGGACCTAAGGGGCAATGCTTTTTTTATAGAGGGTGGTGAGTGTATGGAATGAACTGCCAGAGGAAGCAGTGGACGTTGATACAATTACATATAGGTATATGAATAGAAAGGGTTTAGAGGAATATGGGCCAAATGCAAGCAAATGTGATTAGATTAATTTAGGATATTTGGTTGGCATGGAAAAGTTTGACTGAAGGGTCTATTTCCATGCTGTACAACTCCATGACTTTGCTATCACTCAATGGCATCTTATTTTGTTAATGTCTTATCATGAGATCCATAAACAAACTGCTAACACTGATCACTTGTATATGAATAGGAAGGGTTTGGAGGGATATGGGCCAAGTGCTGGCTAATGGGACTAGATTAGGTTGGGATATCTGGTCAGCAAGGACGAGTTGGACCGAAGGGTCTGTTTCCATGTTGTACATCTCTATGACTCTATGACTTACTGCATAACAAATGTTCCTTAAACTCAAACATTTAACAGCCTTGTAGGATGTCTTCCTCTCTGACATCTTAAGTTCTTCTATTTCTACAATCGTTTCTCTTAATAACCTGTTAGCCATTTAGGGCTTCCTTTCTCTTGCACTGACTGGCTTAGAGACTGCTAAATTACACTAAAGGTCTTATAGCCTTTTCTCTTTGAATGACCTGCTTCTCTCTTGGAACAAAAATGTGCAAACTCATTGATATTCTCTCTTTCTAAAATTTATTTCCATCTATCTCCCGGTTTCATTGGAAACTTAGGCAACAGCCCAATGTTTTTACGCACGTCTATCCTTGTTATCTATCACTATAAATTACTCACATTCAGGGTCTCAAACTGGACTCATTTAATGCATGTAAACAAATTTCTAGACAATGAGCTATGACTTTCAATACTAAAAAGTGAAAGTGGAACTATATCTCTCCTTCTTAAAACAGATAATATGGAAATACAAGTCAAATCTAAAGCTGTACATGGTTCTGTCCACTTTAGAACCTTACCAAAATTACAGGGAAAGTGTTTAAGACACCATACTCCAATACTTATATTAATAAAAGAAATCGTATGTAACAAAATTAAGACAGAGTCCATCTTTGTTCAATTCATGGCTCATGGTGATTAGCCATGACAATTGGAGACTGAGGAGGCTCAATGCATTGAATGACTCACTTCTGTTCTCAGGGTTAACTGTTTGTCACAATTCAAGATTTGGAGGTGCCGGTGTTGGACTGGGGTGTACAAAGTTAAAAATCACACAACTCCAGGTTATAGTTCAACAGGTTTAATTGGAAGCACACTAGCTTTCGGAGTGCCGCTCCTTCACCTGACAACCACCTTAAGGAGTGGTGCTCCAAAAGCTAGTATGCTTCCAATTAAACCTGTTGAACTATAACCTGGTGTTGTGTGATTTTTAACTTTGTCACAATTCAAGGATTTCCACCCACACTTCCTTTTTATTTCCATGAGCAGACTAAATCATCTTATGAATCAAAGCCTGCGACCTGAAGGGGTAAAAGGAGTCGAATGTAATACTGCCTTCCAAAAAGGCATTGGAATTGGTCCTGCATAAAATGAAAAAAATCACAAGGCACAGAGGAAAAAGCAAGGAAGTAAGAGTAATTGGACAACTCTTCAAAGAACTGGCATTGGCACAGTGGGCTGAATGGCTTTCTTCCGTGCTGTTTGATTGCCTAGGAACCAGAAAGAGTGGAAAAGACTCAGGTTCAATCCACTGGACATGATTTGGAGGTGCCAGTATTGGACTGGAGTGTACAAAGTTAAAAAAAAATCACACAACACCAGGTTATGGATTGGAGATAAGGTTGGGGGGAGGGGGGTAATTGGCCTCAGTTTTTTTGTGGGCCTGAGGCTGAAAATGCAGCTGTGTGAACTTCAAGTGAGGTGGTGATTGTGTGGGTCTGCTACACGCACAATAATTGAGCCGACTGTCAACATTTGCTGACTGGATTCTCACATGACAGAAAGCGATTTTGAGCAAGTGAAAAGCTGTGGGTAATAATTGAATTATTAGGGATCAGTAGAACTCTGCTCAACAGATGTTTGCGACTTATGGAGAGATATGTTTGTGCTAGAGGGCAAGAAAGTGTAGCTTGTTTATTGTAACATAGTGGTGCAAAATTCCTCCCTAATAGAAACCAGTTTAATCAACATCAAAGGCAAGCAGCATCTTGAAGATGACAGTTTGTAAATGCTATGCCCCACTTGCTTGTTGAAAGGTTCACAGATCTGCTACTACCTTTTTTCTAAGATTTTATATTATTCAATTGACTTGGTAACTAGTATAACACTTTTGTTCTGTAATAAAACAATTTTATGTATTGTAAAATATTTCCATTTGTAGCACTGCATAAGTAATTATTGTATAATGTTTTCAACAGAAGTATTTTCTTCAGTGACTGTGCAATTTGGTTAATGGTCCAAAGGACAAGCTGTTCATCAACAATTATTTCTTTATCTTCAGTAAGTCCGCATTTGATTATTTTACTCCAAACTATCACCTGAGGCGAATTAGGGTTGGCAGAGCAAGAAAAAGCCATTTATTTCAGTTAGAATCAAACCGTCCATAGCCCAGGGGTGGTTGATAATGGCACAGTGGGAATGGGTGTGTATTCAGCCCTGTCAATAAAACCTGGAGCCAACAAGAAATATGAAGGTGACATAGGGTGTGGCTTCAATTTTATTTCTCAAATTCTCTTCCCTTCTCTCTTGAGGCCATTAATGCTTCATAGGGAATTGTCCCAGAAGCAACCGTAGCTGTCCTGTGCCTCAGCCAGATGGCCATGCTTCATGTATGAGTCCTGAAAATGAGTGATATTCAGCTGGTTGACCATACGATGGGCATATCAACAAGTGAGCCAGTTGGGAGGAGTCACTGAATGGCAGTCATGGGCAAGAACCTTGGCAATGAACTACCGTGTATTAATTTACATGCTACCCAACCCAAGATCAACAAACACAGCACAGAACCTTCAGTCTGCATTGATGAGCACAATATAATTCGGTCACTTTACCAACTAGTGCATCAGGGCACTATTCTTAGTTCAGTTTAGCTGTTTCTATTATATTCATATTCTAGTCTTCCACATGTAAATGCACCTGTTTTAGAATATTCTATAAATTTACAATACTAGATTTTGTGCAGGAATGTAATCTGTCAAGAACACCACCAATAACAACACTTTTAAAAAGTTTATTATGATTTAGATATATGATTACTTTCATGAAGTGTAATTATTAGAATGCTTTGAAAAGGTAACAAGCAGGACAGATAAAGGAAGAGTGGTGGATGTCACATATTCAGATTTTCAGAAGGCATTTGATAAGATACCACTTTGATAAGGTAAGAGCCCATTGTGTTGGAGGTAGTGCTTTAACATAAATAGAGGATTGTCTACATAATAAAAGCTAGAATTGAGATAATCAGGATGACAATATACAACTAGTCAACAAATGCCATACAACAACAAATGCCATAGGATCAGTGCTGGAATCACAATTATTTACAACATATATTAATGACTTCAATGAGGAAAATGAATGTACTATAGACAAGTTTCCAGATGACACAAAAATAGGTGGGAAGGCTAGTGGCGAGAATGACATAAATAATTTGCAGATGAATAAAGAAAGGTTAAACAAGTCAGGCGTAAACTTCTTCATAAAATCACAAAATGCTGGCAACTCAAGTTCAACAGGTGGTAGGGAAGGCAAATGGAATGTTGGCCTTTATTTTTTTTTTTAAATGGGCACAAAATTAAGGGATGTCTTACTAAAACGGTACAATTCACTAGTTTGACCATACCTGTAAAGAGTTTTGGTTCCCTTGTCTGAGATATACTGGCATTGGAGACAATCCGAGGGATGTTCACCAGGCTGGTCTTGGATATGGAAGGATTGTTATATGAGGTGAAGATGAATTGGTTGGGCCTGTACTTATTCACGTTTAGAAGAACGAGAGGTGACCTTATTGAAAAATGTAGGATTCTAAATGGGCTTGATTGGATAGATTGAGAGACTTTGTTTCCCCTCATGGGAGCCTCTAGGACCAGAGGTCTGTGATTATGATTTAAGAGAGAGTGAGAGATGAGGGATAATTTTCACTTGGAGAGTAATGAATCTGTGGAAATCTCCATTGCAGAGGGCTCTGCCATTGAGTATATTCATGCTGAGATAGATTTTTAATCAGTGAGGAAATGAAGGATTGTCGGCACTTAGCGGGAAAGTGGAATTTAGGGTTATCAGATCAGTCATGACCTCATTGAATGGCAGAGCTAAATGGCTTACTTCTGGCTTCTATATCTTTTTTTTAACACTTGTTTAGTTTACAGGACATCATGCAACAGCAGAATCATAAATCTGTTGGAAACTGTGATCACAGAAAGCCAATACATACCATATGAATTTCCTACAGCCCAAAATGAATAGCTGTAAAATATCTTTAACCAGAGCGTATGGCGCTCTTAGGCCCTCACCAACCTAATAACTGTCACTACATTGCTTGTCCAATTCCTGCTTGAAGGTCAACAGTTTTTTAAAAAATTCCAGTAGCTGATATTTTCAGACAGTATCCATAAATTTAGTGATGCTACCCCATGCCCAGAGACAAAAGCAATTTTTCACAACTCTGGGGAAGTGGTGTCATTTTGTTTAAGGTTTGACCAAGTGCGGTAAAATCAAACAAGGAAGCTAATAACCAGCTCTACAGATTGCACATAAAGGCACACTATCTCCATGAAAGAACTATCTGGGGACGACCGTTCACATGCTGCCCTTTTTTGACCAGATGCAAACATTTGCCAGCTTGATCTTTTCCCCTTCTCACAAGGGGCTGCCTGTCAGCCAGAGCCTATATGTGGCCATTTTGGATGAATGATGAGTAAGTGATTTAATCAGCAATTACATCACCAAGCTAGGTCAAGGAAAGAGGCACTTTCCCTATCCCCAAAAGCACAATGCAATCTTATCAAAACATTTCTTGTCTGCCCCTCCCCAGTGAATGAGGTCACTGATGTCATCAGACAGCTGAGTGCTAAAAAAACAAAAGCTCCCTTACATCTCGTTAATTTATTTGTTTTCTGCTCCAGATGGACATTCAGTTAATTTGATCAGATTAGCTTTAAGAATTAGCTGGTAAAATATGTCATAGCTTCTGTGCTTCTGGCAGTACCCCTGGTACACTGGGAGTATTTTAGACATTTGCAGACACTCCCAGTTTATAGATACCTAATTCACATTTTATAATGAAAGGTATAGAAAATCAAGCCCTTCCAAAAACCTGATCCATTCTCTGGGCTAGAATCTACTCCAAAATACTGCAGCAAAATTATGCCCAAACAGGACAAAAGGTGACAGATTTTCAGCAGAATTGTTCGCTGTTATTTTGGCAGCAATTGGGCTCCAATTACGAGCTCAGTCCTTAAATGTCTTACTTGACTCAAAACCTTAACTCTATTTCCCTCTCGACAGATTCTGTCAGATGAGTTGAGTATTTCCAACAATTTGTTCGGATTTCAGATTACCAGCATTGGCACCATTTTGCTTTTTAGGTAGCCTGAGTGCAGAGGAAGGAGAATGCTGTTGATTGGTGCCAATCTGTCAGTGCCAACAACTATGCGAGAATACAAGACAGGAGAATCGATGTTTCGGGCATGAGCCCTTCTTCAGGCTCATGCCTGAAACGTTGATTCTCCTGCTCCTTGGATGCTGCCTGATCTGCTGCACTTCTCCAGCAACACATTCTCAGCTCTGATCTCCAGCATCTGCAGTCCTCATTTTTTCTCCGAGAATACAAGACAGTCAATTTACTTCCATGAAACCTCATTATTAGTTAAAAATCACACAACACCAGCTTATAGTCCAAAAGGTTTATTTGGAAACACTAGCTTTCGGAGTGCTGCTACTCCTCCTCATTATTAGAATTCTTTGAAGAGGTAACAAATACGGTAGATAAAAGGAAAGTGGTGAATACAACATATTCAGATTTCCACAAGGCATTTGATAAGATACCTTATTAATAGCATAATATATGGTAAGAGCCCATGGTGTTGGACAGAGTGTTGTCGAACGAACAGAAACTAGAATAGCGGCCCTTTTTGTCTTGTAAATGTTTTCAATTCTGGCTTTAAAGTTGCACTGATAAAACTCATGAATGAGGGAAAGTTTGCAGTAGCATTTTCTGGCTAAAGGTAGTCACTTGGATCCAATGGGAAGAATCTTGTGGACACAGGGCAGTCTCTTTCTGTGCCTAAACAGCTGGTGAGAGCCCCATACTGCCTCCATTAGGGAAAGCCTGCCATATCTTGATCCATTCAGGAAATTGACAAGCAAGTGGTAGGTCTTCCCCAGGATCAAGGATTCCAGCAGAGGTCTCCCTCACTGAAAGCTGCCAGGCAATCAGAGGCTAGTTGCTCCAATGAACTGCTGCCTGTATCACACCCACTCAAAGTCTCTGATCATTACTAGACCCCAGGCCACAGGTGATGGTGGGGAGGTGGCTCATAGTTTGGGTGGGTTGTCAGGGAGGCTACTTGACAGCAACAACAGGTGTTGGATCTTAATGCACTCCCTCCCCCCTTACCTGATATCAGGTCCATCCATCAGGTACTGAGTACGTTTGACCAAGAGACATCTCCCTGGGCACCCACAAGGAATCCCACACAGATCTGCTTGTTATGTTTCTCATATAGCAAAGTTCCCACCCACAATAGGGTTCAATACCACAGTTAACATCCACATGGCTTTCTGCCATGGGCTTAGGCAGGAGGTCGCTCAATGGTCTTCCCAGCCACCAATCCGTCACAGAGGATACCAGATTCTGACCAATAGTAGGAGATGACCATCAAAAATCAATGCCTATCTCTGAAGCTACTCAATTGCTAGGGATCAAACTTCCTTCGTTCAACAAAATATGATTGTAACAATTTTAAAAAATCACTTCCTATTGTACAGCTGTCAAAATTAGTAACATCGCATAAAAACGATGAGAATGTTGCCTCTTTCTCAACATTCTCAACTCTTTCTGTTTTACTCTGACCATTAAAATAAGTGAAATGTTTACTACAGATCTTTTCGCACCATCCCCCATTATGTGAGATACTACCGCATTCTGGATTAGTGGTGCTGGAAAAGCACAGCAGTTCAGGCAGCATCCGAGGAGCAGGAAAATTGATGTTTCGGGCAAAAGCCCTTCATCAGGAATACAGCTTTTGCCCGAAACATCGATTTTCCTGCTCCTCGGATGCTGCCTGAACTGCTGTGCTTTTCCAGCACCACAAATCCAGAAACTGGTTTCCAGCAGTCATTGTTTTTAACCACCAAGATACTACCGCACCCAAGCCCAGTGCATGCTAAAGCCAATTGGGATCATAGCAGGTCAAAACTTTGTCATTAGTCTACATTTTCTTCACTACTTTAAATGTTTTCTGACAACCCACAGACCACTCCAAAATTATAAGACCATAAGACCATAAGACATAGGAGCGGAAATAAGGCCATTCGGCCCATCGAGTCCACTCCGCCATTCAATCATGGCTGATGGGCATTTCAACTCCACTTACCCGCATTCTCCCCGTAGCCCTTAATTCCTTGTGACATCAAGAATTTATCAATCTATATAACTGATGTGAATACTACAAAAATAACAATGTGCAGAATAAACTCATCTGTATTCATTGAACATATACACGGATACGTATCATAAATTTAAAATGCACATTGTGCCCACAATGTTGGTTTAATGAAATAAACCTTTGATATAATGTGTACTATGATGATACCTTGAACCAAACATATGTAATTTGGGCACAGTACAAGTTAAAAATGAGCCATGGGTATAACAGCACGAGTGCATGTGTAAACTACTTTTTAAAATATATTCGTTCATGTGATGTGAATGTCACTGTATAGAGCAGCATTTGTTGTCCAACCCTGAATTCCCTCGAGGAAATGTTGGTGAGCTGCCTCTTGAACTGCTGCAGTGTTATGAATTTTCTCACTGTTTAGAAAGTAGACTATGCTTGTATTCTTTTTTCCAAAGTGCAAGACCTCGCATTTGCTCACATTGAATTCCATCAGCCATTTCCTGGACCATTCCTCCAAACTGTTTAGTTCCTTCTGCAGCCTCCCCACTTCCTCAGTACTACCTGCCTGTCCACCTAACTTTGTATCATCGGCAAACTTCGCTAGAATGCCCCCAGTCCCTTCATCCAGATCATTAATATAGAATGCGAACAGCTGTGGCCCCAACACTGAACCCTGCGGGACACCGCTTGTCACCCACTGCCATTCCAAAAAAGAACCTTTTATCCCAACTCTCTGCCTTCTGTCAGACAGCCAATCCTCAATCCATACTAGTAGCTCACCCTGAACACCATGGGCCCTCACCTTGCTCAGCAGCCTCCCGTGTGGCACCTTATTAGAGGCCTTTTGGAAGTCTAGGTAGACCACATCCACTGGGTTTCCCCGGTCTAACCTACTTGTCACTTCTTCAAAGAATTATGCTGTCTTTCAGTAGTCAATGCAGTGCATCAATAGTGAAAGCTAAGGCAAGAATGAGTTTAAAACAATATACAGCAATCCCTATGAATGTACTGTTTTTGTCGTTGTTCTCAGTTTTCTTTGCTTATAAAACTCACTCAACCTTCTCCTGCAACCTTAGCTATGGTATTTAATGATCCAGGTATGTTACACTTGACATCATGAAGCCACACTTGTGTTTTTTATATTTGATGTTCAACTCATCAACCAGAACTTTGTTCAAACTTACCATTTATTTTTCTATTGTCTGGGATGTATGCAAGGCCAGTTATCGTCTGGGATGTATGCAAGGCCAGTTATAGGAAACCAAAATTGTTGTTCTCTAGGACATTTCAGAGGGTCAACCATATTGCTGTGGGTCTTAGTCAATGTTGACATGAAAGGAAATGACTTGTCCACTAATAACATTATCTGGGACCATAACCATATAGACAATCCCTGTTTCCAAATCTCCCAAGCTGGGTGTAATTTTAACTCGTAATCCTTCAATAAAATGGCTATTTTTAGAACCAATGGAAAAGCAGGCAGGTGTAAAAGAGGTGCCCAATCTTGTTTTGCCATCACTTAGATTTAAAATGATCTCCACTGCGTTTAAATCCTGTTGCCATGGTCCATAATGACATGGACGGGTTAGACCGAAGAGTCTGTTTCCATGCTGTACATCTCTATGACATTTTTATACTGGTAGCAATGAGCCATGTCCATAATGGACCATATGAAGAACTATCACAGCCAGTTTAGGGATTCAACCTGTGCTGTTGGCATCATTCTATGCCACACACTAGTCATCTAGTCTAACTGAGCCCCCCACCCCCACCCGCTTCTGCATCTCACAGAGGATGCAGAAAAGGCTAAATCAATTCCAAATGTAATGGGAATAAAGTGTGAAGAAAGTTTACAAATGTAGACTACTGGTGTACAAGCAAACAGTTCATTATTACCTTCTCAAGAGCATTTAGCGATGGGCAATAAATGCTGGCCCAGCGTACAATTCTTGTAGACATTCACAGGATGCAGGCAAAGTTAATGATGAATGTTCAGAAAAATCTAAAGGAGTCATTGAGATTTGGATAGACCCTTAGTATTAATTCAAGTTAGGCCTGTAAAGTTGAATCAGAGGACATGCATTTAAATATTGAAAAGTAAATTTGAATAGGTATAATGGGGAGGTGTTTTCTTTTCCCCATGTTTGAATGAATCCGTTAGAGTAGTAGTGATATAAACATATATCAGAAATGTTCTAAATGTATTTGGATGCCATGAGCAAACTTTGAACTCAGTTAAAACCGATTCACTAACACACAATGAAAATTAGTAGGATTAGATTAGATTAGATTAGATTACAGTGTGGAAACAGGCCCTTCGGCCCAACAAGTCCACACCGACCCGCCGAAGCGCAACCCACCCATACCCCTACATTTACCCCTTATCTAACACTACGGGCAATTTAGTATGGCCAATTCACCTGACCCTGCACACCTTTGGACTGTGGGAGGAAACTGGAGCACCCGGAGGAAACCCACGCAGACACGGGGAGAACGTGCAAACTCCACACAGTCAGTCGCCTGAGGCGGGAATTGAACCCGGGTCTCTGGTGCTGTGAGGCAGCAGTGCTAACTACTGTGCCACCGTGCCGCCCACTTAGGATAAAGGATGAACAAATTTTAATGGGACATTGGCCTTACATAATTTTACTTCTTTAATTATCTGACGAATTATTGGATTTTTTTTTTAAATGATGCTCTGCCTTTCTAAAGAAGAAACTAAATGCAGTATAAGTTCACCATGACTGTGACAAAATAATAACTGCTAATGAGCTGCCTTCATATTTCCTACTTGTAAGAGTCAAGTCTGAGAAAAACAGAACTGACTCTGCAGATTGTGTCTTGCTGTTGTTGGTCAGATGTTTGAATTGTCTTTTATTTTCTAGAGTGAACATGAAGGTCATGGGAAATTATCCAACTCAATGCCAAAAGCAGTTTCCTGGAGTTAAGAGCCTGGGACTGTGCCTCCCCAGGTTCTTCAGTAAGCTGATGAGCTGCATGTTGGATTTTACAGAGTGGAAACAAGCCAACAAGAGGCAGATTAGCCAGTAGAAAGCCATAAATGGAGAAGTTATTTGTAAATTACTCTGCTGGCAAGCCACAGATTTCCTTAACCCAACCACCGTGTAAACAATGAGGTCCTACATCTACAACTCAGGCTCTAAGTAAAATGATGCTGAGCGTATTGAACTGTGTTAAATGTACTGATGCATACAACAGACCGACACTCCTGTTGACTGGATAATTTATTTCCCACAATCTATCCTCCATTTATCAGGATTAAACACTAGGAAAGAGCCAATTAGTATTGGCTGAAAACAAAAACCTCACATTAGCAAACACTGCTATAAATTAAATAACCAGAATAGCTTAAATTATGATACAACGAACAAAGAGAAGGGAATAAAAAATATCATTGGCACCAATGAATGTAAGCAGTACATTCAGACTTAATTGTGCAGCTTTTCAAATCATTCATTTCTACAGTGTATTGTTTTGTGCATAGTGATGATGTTAATTGTTCTTCCTGTTAACACAGCTATTCCAAAATTTTACTTTTATGACTGCACTCAAAATGGGAGTAATATTGATGCCAAGGAAATCCCACCCAGTTTATTCTACATTTCAGCAAACTTTGATATCGTTGTCTGGATCCTTGCTCAGCATCAATCAGGAAACATTGAGAATACAGATGACAGATGCAAGCACATCTGTTCAAGCAAGTAGGGAAATACTGATAACAAAGGGGCCTGTCTAATACAATTTAATGATTTTACTTTCTGCACTTTCTCTAATTAAGCTGTTAAAAGGCAGATATCTAGAAAGCTAATTCCATGGGCTGTTTCTATGCTGCAATGCACAGAGTTTAGCAATGTGCCCTAATTGATTGAGGATCGATCGCATTTGATCCTCAGGTCTCATCAGTATACTCAGTCTGAGTGTATGGAGCTGACTGTGTCTCCACAGGCAGTTCACCACGCAAAGTGATCAATGTCAGGCCACTATGAAAAGTCATGCCTGCTTTGAACCTGAAGAACAAATGAAATGCACACCAATGTTTATTCCTATATATTACATTTTACATACTGACCATAGGATAGGCACCACAGACTAAGTTCAGCTTTCATGGAATTGTCTCTGTGTGGTGTCATAGACAGATTTGAATGTTTTCTGACTGGCTGTGATCAGTGTGGTTTGTACATAAGGTTGTGTTTTATTCTTAACCGAGAGTAAATGTCCCAATTTAACTATTTGCAGCAGCACAATTTTTGTGATTTTTAAAACACACAAAACAATACATTACCAGACACTTGCCCTGGATGTTTAAAATGCAACATTTTACTTGCTTGGCTCATACGCACCATCGCGCACACAAAGATGAGATGCAGAATAAAGTATAACCATACAATTATAATGTATGACTGTTGGCTTTCCTTTAGAACATAGAAAATAGTGCAGGAGTAGATCATTCAGCCTTTTGACTCGGTTCCACTATCCAGTATGATCATAGTTGATCAACCAACTCAGTACCTTGTTCCCACTTTCTCTCCATATCCTTTTATCCCTTGAGCCATACAAATTACATTAACTCTTTTTTCACTTGGAGGATGTGAGGGTCACTGGCCAGCCAGTATTTATTCCTTGTCCTTTGTTGCCATTGAGAAAGTGATGGTGAGCTACCTTCTTGAATCACTGCAGTCCACGTGTTGTAGGTCGACACACAATGTCTTTAGGGAGGGAATTCCAAAATTTTGACCCAGCGACAATGAAAGAATGTTGACATATTTCCAAGTCAGGATCATGATTGGCTTGGAGGGGAATTCGCAGGCGGAGTGTTCCCATGTATCTGCTCCCCTTGTCCTTCTAGATGGAAGTGGTTTGGAAGGTGCTGTCTGAGGATGTTTGGTGAACTTCTGCTGTGCATGTTGTAGATAATACACAGCACTGCTAATGAGCATTTGTGGATGTGATGCTAATCAAGCAGCTGCTGTGTCTTGGATGGTGTCAAGCTTCTTGAGTGTTGTTGGAGCTGCCCACATCCAGGCGAATGGAGAGTATTCCACACACTCTTGAAATGTGCTTTCTAAATTGTGGGCAGGTTTTGAGGAGTCAGGAGATGCGTTACTCACTGCAATATTCCTATCCCCTGGCCTGCTCTTGTAGCCACTGTATTTATATGGCAAAATACATCATTGTTCGTCCAGTCACTAAGTCAAAATTCTGGAATTCCCTCCCTACAGCACATGGATTACTGTGGTTCAAGAATGCAGCTCACCATTACCTTCTCAAAGGCAACAAGGGATAGACAATGAATACTGACCAGCGACACCCATAACCCATTCATAAATTACAAAAAAACCCAGTCTCAGCATTCCATAAGTATTTTCTTCAGGTCCTTGTGGTCTGTGGTATGTGGAAATGATGTTGTGCACTAGCATTCCTGATTTCTGTGCTTTGAGGATATTGAACGCAGGCAGGATATGAGCAATATGCATAGTGCAGCAATGCAAGGGGCACTTGAAATAACTCCACAAAGGCTGGTAGCCCTTCACCAAGTCACCCATTATTCACATGTGGAGAGTCCTTGATACGATCCAGCACCCTCAGCGCCGGCGCTCAGAGTGAACAGGATGTCTGACAGTCCTGATTCTTTGTATCTGCCAGCCAGGGCATCCTGACTGGACCACATTAACAACCCCAATCAGGGAATTCATATTCCACAAGGTCCACCTGGCTGACCTTGTTACAATCACTACAGCAATGTTGTATTTAGAGGGTATAGCTTCTGAAAATCTCTGACCTGGATGAGACTCTCTGCAGCCCTACCCCATTCTGCAGACCACAAGCTGGCCTGCTGCTGATGTAGGTAGCCGCTGGCAACTTGCAAAAAGTTGCTGGAACAAACTTTTCAGCTTCACTGAGTTTCATCATTATAATGTCTTAGGAATAAAAGTCATGTTATAATTCTAGTTGAGTAATTGTCAGACATATGAATTAGAGTCACATCAAGGCCTTGCTGGTTCAGTACCTAGTTTTGAACAAGTGCATAAATTGTACAATAATTACAAAGACCAGTTTGCCATTTAACATACTTGTAATAATCAATCATGAAAAATCTATTGCATTATAATACATGTTCGAATTCATCAGCTGGAATGAGTTGATATGCAGTGAGGAGACAAAGAGCTAATTAGTTCCTATTTGAGACAAGTTACTGTCTAGACCAGTGCTTGCTTTAACGACTTCAGTCAATGGCAGTTCACTGCACTTTTCACACGATCTAACCTAATTGACTTTTTAAAAAAAACTATTCAGTCAAGGATGTAGCAGTATGTCAAATGGCTGAATGTCAAAGTCTTGCCATTCTTGTGTGTCTAACAGATCCCCCTGATGTAAGCAATGTTTTCACATGACCAGGATACCACTATTGTTTATCAGTTACTTCTGCTGAATCAATGCTGTAGTTAGCAGCCTCAATAAATCATCATCAATAATATTTCACAACACAGTCTACTTGTTTATTTCAAATTAAGGCAAGCACATATATGTAAGCAATATGTTTCTCTCATTTTGACACTAGGGAAGTTCCATCCCAGAATCTTGTAAGTTTGACATTTTTGAACCCTCATCTCCCAATCAATGCTCAACATTCCACTTGGTGTTGTAAACGCAATGCAATCATGGGGCAGGACGGATCCAAAGTCTGCAACCTGTGGCATCTCACAAAGAAACAACACTGTCACAATTCACAATCTGGCTCCACATGCACACTGGTTGGAAGTTTGTTGCTGTTAAGAATTGTGGACATGTTCTAGGCACATTGGTCTTTCATAAGACCACAACAAATAGGAACAGGAGTAGGCCATTCAGCCTCTCAAGCCTGCTCCTTCAATCAATCGGATCATCACTGATCTGACCTTCCTGCCTTTCCCCATTACCCTTGATTCGCTCACTGATCAAGAACCAATCTCTCTCTCAGCCTTAAACATATACAAAGACTGTGCCCCCAAGTTCCCAAGACTCAAGTCTCAGAGGAGAAATTTATCCTTATCTCAGTATTAAAGAGGTGCCCCATTATCCTGAGACTCTGCCCTCTGGTTCTAGACTCTTCTTTGAGGGAAAACATTCCTCAGCATTTGTCCTGTCAAGCTCCTTATGAATCCTATTCCTGTTTCCCATTGTGTACAAACGCCGCAGAACTTAATAATATAAATCCTTGTAAAGGTCACCTGTTAATGCTATATAATCTTAGCACTATGAACTGGACAGAAAGCCTTCAATCGTGTTTCTGTTTTGTTTTTTCTGTCAAAGGTTTAGTGAGCAGTTGTCTTAGATGCTAGTTCCCAGTGCTTTAAGTAACAATGTACAGTTAGGTACAACTGTGGTGGAACAGCATGCTGAAAAGCTATCTAATATTTTGAAAATGCCCACTTCTGCTGGTGTATGCCTTCATTGGCACCGGGAATAAAATGGAATGCCTCTGTCAACTGACCACCCTTCACAGAGGAGACAGGCTAATGGGTGTTGACATTTTAGTTGCCTCAGCATTCCATGAGTAGACAACAACAGATAACGGACAGCAATTAGGAACAGGATTTCTGCTTGATTTCATTCCACCTCGCTAGCTCAGGAACACTGAGGCCAACTATGTGCCCTCATCACTGGTCTAATTCAGATCAACTAACTTGGAAGGGACTGCCTGAGGCTTATACGGCCGAGTGCCATACCACACACTGGCTTTGTCCGCTGAGCTAACAAGGAAAACCAGTGGAACCATAACAAATTTGATGCTTTTGTGCATAGAAGACTAAAACAAGTAGGGGAATTGCAGTTTGTTTTCAGAGTGCCCCATTCTCACAACCACTCATTTAACAGAAAAGCACTCTTACAAACATCAGAACAAGCAAATGCCATTCCACTCACTTGAGTTCAATTCGATTGTGGATGATCTCTGACTTAACTCCATCTACTCAGTTTATAACCCTCACTACCTTTACTGACCAAAAATCTGTCAATCTCGGTTTTAGAATGTCAAATTGATTTAGCTTTAGCAGTTTTACAATGTTGTTTACAATGTATCAGCAATATTGGTAAGTGTTGTTTTCAGCACTGGCTAATTCCTAGATTTCCAATTATTGGTTTTAATGGTTTCCAATTGGTTTCAACGAGTTTTAATGAACAGCAAACGACCTTTACAATCAAAAAGAGCACCTCCAAACATCTCATCCTAACACATTTGCTCTCTCTTGAAAATGCATTCAACTGCATCTAAAGTAAATTTACTGGCTACTTCCAATTCCATTCCCAGATATATTTAGTCCATAATTCTATCTCATTTCTTTCCTAAAATTTCCAACATATAGCTTATGTTCTATTTTGTTTTGGCCCAGATACCAACAGTAACTTCTAACAGGCTCACTTTTTTTTTGGGCCCTGCTAAGCTCTTCTGTCTGCTGAGAAAATCCTGTTAACTAAACTTATTTAGAGCACCACATGTTTTATACAGGAACAGATTAAACCAAATGAAGCTCATAATCCCAGCAAGATAATAGACTCGCACTAGTAGTATGTCAATGTCAGGTGAACAGGATATTGCTTGAAACCACATTACAATTATCAGCTCAATGTAGGATTTTAACACAATTTGGAAACTGGCATTGCTGTGTATAAAGACACAATTTAAAGATTTATTGTACAATCGGTTCTGCTATAACATGTGTTTCTTCAACACAAATTGACTTTAACGCCATTGAAGAATTTAGGGCGTTATTTGTAGAATGTAAACTTTCCTTACCTGCATTAGCTATAACACGATAATGGTGCTGCTATTACGTGATCTTCTTATAACCTGGGTTCGCATGGGAATGGAACAATTACATTATATCAGAACCGATTTCTACCCGAGTCGCCTTTAAACTGACTCCAGTGGTTTCTGTGTTCTACACTTACACAGCAGCAAAGGGATGGGATATAATTTAAGACAAAGACAGAAGGGTCAATATTGGTACATTAACTATCGACTGCACACCTTTTATTTTATGATGTTAAACACAGCCTGAGTTGTTAATATGAATCCATGCTTTTATGCCTCAGTGCAGATGCCCTTGATTCTCACACATTAATGTCTAGACTTCATGAATCATTAGAAAGATTGGCAACTTCAAAAGATTATTGTATTTATCATCTGAATTTACAATTAAATTGACTTTGGTTTGCTCTAACCTTCAAAGGTATCTCTCATTGCTGCACTATATTACAAGTCATTTTACACATCTGTCCATCTTATAGATTTGTACATGAGAGAAATGACCTGGTTGCAAGTCTGCAATCAGGAGGTCAACATGTGGGAAATTGTTGTATGAATCAGATGGAGTGCTCCTGAGGATGGGCTTCCAGCAAGACACTGCTTGGAGGATTGTTCCTTTTTGACAAATGTTAATGAATAAAATCATCATGATTCTTAGCCTTGTTAGTCACCAAGTTCTAGTGACAAAATCCTTTGAAAGCAGCAATGTTTGTCATAAGGAAAAGTATGCATCACTCTTTACAGCAGCTGAATGCTTTCAGAGTCTGTGTTTCCATATCAAAAAAGGCTCATATTCTATATTGCCAAGCCATCAGGACACAGTTCCAGAAATGTCAGTAGACTTCTACCTATTTCTAAAAAGGGATTTTCTCCTCACTTTAGTTTGTCTACGGTGGTACACATCATTCCTGACTTCACAGGCATGCAGCTTATTTATTTCTTTCCACTTGATGCATCTCGCAGGCTACATGATTAATATCGTATTAGATGGCATTGTGGAGAAACAAAAGCAGATGAGAACCTATGACGGCTCAGTATGGAATGCATATGTCTGTGCCATCAGCCATATCTATGTTTTTCCATTTCCTCTAGCTTCAGGAACTGACCCATGATACTATTCCACAGATAATAAGTCATCTTTGCTAACCCATCTAGGTGGCTAGATACTGAGTTCCAGCAAGCAATTTGATTTTGGAAGCTATATTTGATCTGATCCTCATTCATTGTACATACAGGCCCACTTCCAAGCAGAGTCACTGGTTAGTGATCAGGAGCTTGGCCTTGGCTGGGTATTAGGAGATAGTGAGGAGTGCAGATACAGGAGAGACAGAGCTGATAAAGTGTGGCGCTGGAAAAAGCACAGCAGTGCCGTGCCTTGGCTAATTATTCCCTGCATAACCCAAGCCACAGAAGCTGTTGGTGGCAGCCTTAATGATGCTATGGCCAAGATCAAGGAAGTCACATGATATTGTCCGAGATCACATGCAGGACCATACTATGAGGAGTGTTTGCCAACCAGGTCTTTGAGGTCGTTTTCTTCTGTTCCAGTTGAAGCATTAACGAGGACAGAAAGACCACAAACAGGCCAGGTTATATGCTCCTTCATTGATCACTGTCATCATAACTTTCTAGACCTTTGTCCTCTGTGTACTGTTATAGCTTCTTAAAGACATTTGTTATTCATCTCAACCACTCCATGTAGTATCACTCCCTGACAAAGAAGATTTTCCTAAAGCCTTCACTGGCTTTATGAGTGAATATCTTATATTTATTAACACAAATTTGGGTTAGAGGAAATAACTTTTCTAGGTCTATCTTTAAACCCTTTCATAGTTTTAAAGTCTTGAATTAGACAACACATCTCTTTATCTGGAGAGAAAAGCCACGCCTTGTAAAGTCGTTCCTAACAGCTAGAATCCCTCAGGTACACAGTTCCACACCATTTCATACAGTGACAACACTTCATATGCAATGCTACTTCACACTTCGTTATTCAAATCTCTTGAAAGAAAATTCCAGATCAACCTTTCTGGCTTAAAAAGTGGAACAGAATTATTGTAAAGGTGTACACTGGGATTGCACTATTAAATGCCTTTTCATTTAATTTCATTTCTGGGAAACCTAACTCTAAACAATTACCTGAATGATTTATTATAATGCGTTTGACATTAATTCAAATGAGCAGAAGAATCCTACAGCTCTAGGAAGGTGAAACATTAGCAATAGGAATTGTAGAGTAGACTCAGCCCAAATAACGACTGTAAATCACTGGACTGGCTTCCAGCACCAATAAACAGTTTATTAAAGTTCCACAGTTGGCTCACTTACTGCATTCTTTCATTCTCCTGTGGGACTAACGAGGGTGCTAATGTCAGTGTCAGGCTTAGTTTCCCAGAACTGAACACTAGCTCTCTGTAATGCTGTTACTGCCCAGTGGCCATTTAGCTGAAAATTAATCAGTGAATGTTTGAAGAAAAATAAAACACTGTTAATGGGATGATGTATCATATGGGGCAGAAGTCCACTCCAATACACTTTGTTCTTGATGAAATGACTAACCAAAGCAGACATAATGTCACACTGTGGCACCATCATCAGAAATTTTCATTTTTACTCTCCAGACTACACAATCACTGCCTTGAAGATTTTCTCCCACAGGACTATGGGGCTTGACAAATACAGCTCCTCATTTTCAATTTACAATGATCAAAGAAGTAGACCAACCAGATGTATATGTTCGAAATATAAAAGGAGGTTAAAAACGGATGACACAGAAGGGAAATAGCTTTTAAATTAAAACTAGCCAGGCTTACAAAGACAGAAGTTGCTGTTTGTAAATGGAATGCTTAAGTATTCAAGGTTGTAGCAGACTCCGTGTGATCCTTACTACAACAACAACCAGCACTGATATTGTGCCTTCAACATAACAAAACATTCCAGGTTATCTTATTTTAAAACAAGATTTGACACCAAGTCACTTAAGGAGATATTAGACCAAATGCCTGGTCAAAGAAGCAGATTTTAGGGATCACCTCAAGGAAGGAAAATAAAGTGGAGGAAGGGAGGTTTAGGGTGGGTATTCTGGAACGTAGAAGTTGCAGCTGAAGACATGACCATTAAAAGTGGAATGATGGAAATGAAGAATGACAGCTGAAGTAGGTTAATGAAGATGTTTCAGTGGGTTGTAGGGCTGGAGGAGTTTACAGAGATGAACTAGGGTAAGGGAACACTACAAACAATTTTAAGACGGAAGCATTTTAATATAAGGCATGAACACAGGGGTGACAAATGAACAGGACTTCGTGCAAGTTAGGCCTCAAGCAGCAGAATTGTTGACATTTATGGAGGATGCTAGATGGAGTGCAGCCAGCAGCATGATGCAATAGTCCAGTTCAGAGTTAACAAAGACATGGACTGGGGTTTCAGTAGCAGCTGAGGGTAGAGTTGGTGAGGTTATGGAGATAAAAGTAAACGGTAATGCAGTGGTTTGTGAAAGTTAAATTAGTTTAGAATTCAAAAAGAATATTTGCTAATTATAAAATGTTCCCAAACTCGAAGGCAGTTTTGAATTTTCTTTCAATGTTTAAGCTCTGCTATTGGAATATCAGCACTGGAAATTTAAACTCTTAAACCTACTGCATATTTTTAAAGACGCTTTCTGATCAAATAAAAAACACATCATACTTATACATCGAGCATCCATACCAGCCTCAGCAAGAATGATATGATTTCCTCTTACCATCCAATTCCCTTCCCAGTACATGTTTCACCTGGAGGAATGTCCAGCACTAAATCTCCAGTCTGAACACATCCTGCATCAACTCCTGCAAAACTGCTTAATCAATTCATCAGCCCTTGCACAAACTAATGCACTAGCCTTTGTTTGGAAGAGCATGTCCAATGTAGCAATTCCAATCCTTGATTCGGGCTATGTTGTCAATTGGGACAGCAACAAGGCCAGTATAAGGGACCATAGCAGCCCTGTACCAAAGGAGAAATACCAGCTGAACTCCTAATTCTGTTCATTATTCAATGACCCTGCTGAAAGTGGATGTGGGTGATATACCAAAATACATTATAGCTTGTGTCACTGCCTTTCACAAGGGAATAAGAATAAGTACATAGCAGAACAAGTAAAGGGGAGTGTTTTATTTGTTTATTGGAAATATTCAATATACTAAATCCCTGCCTCTTTACAGAGTAAAAATCAATAACAGAGTTTAGAAAAAGGAACTAACGTGAATAATGCAAGCATTAGATCTCTAAAGATTTAAAACAGTTAATTACATGACTTGAAGGGATTGGCAACAATATAATACAACAATTTTCTGCTTTTATGCAAACAGAGATACTTTAATAGCAGAGATCAGGGCTTTGTAATGTCTGTGGTATTCGCAGAGCAAATTTAATGGTTTCTTTTAGCTACGGGCATATTAATAATAATTTATGTTGCTTAGGAAGAACAAACAGTCCAAAATGTATGAGTCAACCAGTTAAATGTGGTCAGCAGGGTTAGAATTTTGTCACACAATGGAGCAGGACCAAGTCAAATCTTTCAGTACAAGAGGGTTGTTGTGCAAATGCATGTTCTTATCGAATGCTGGATCAGCCAAAGCAAGACACAATATTCTGTCTTCCTCTGTACTGCTTAAAGCTGGTCTTACAAGCCAGACACTATTTAAATTTCTTCATATTTCTCACCTTTGGCATAGCATCTGACTGTATACTTGCTATGTTCCAGCAAGGACAGGATTAACTGCCAGCTCTGAAGAAGCGTTAACTCTGCTTTCTCTCTGCAGCCACTGCCAGAAATGCCGAGTTTTCCCAATAATTTCTGTTTTTATTTTTGATCACAGGGACATACAAAACTTAAACATTAAATTAAATGCAACATTACCTGACAGAAGGGATGAGTGGAAAAGTCCTTCTACCACTTGGCACCGATTGGCATAGGGTGCCACATTAAAACAATGCACGAATCTGGTCTCCATTCACCATTCCCTTGCTGTAAATTCTCAATGTCTACTACAAGTCTCACCGGAAAGAACTGCACACAGAAAACACCCTGAAAGTAAAAGCCTGACTCTTCCTCCAGGATGCAAAAATTCCTTTCTTCCCCTCAAACTTATTTTCTCTTCGCTGGTCTACACAATATTTCAGTGTCCAGCAGAGAAAAGTAAAACTTACAAATAACAGGTACTGTGCCAACTCATTTACCTCAGAACAGCATGAGTCTGGTTGACTTTTTTTCACTGGTGTCTTCCCGAATGGTGGGGCAGGCAGGTTAAATCAGATCCTGCCATCAGCCAAGGATTCAGGAAAAGTGCCAGAGAGAAAATAAATACCTCTTGCACTTTCAGACACACCTTCCTCGATTGCATGGCTGGTTGAGGTCGCTGCCATGGGGAAAGATGTTTGAGGTCCCTTGAACCCAAATCCATAAATGAATCCTGACAACAAATGTGCATCGGGATAGCACAATAAGTGTTCACTGAAACAAGTGTTCAATGTGAGCAATGTTGATGAGCTCTGCATCAATTGGCATGCACCTCTCTTCAGTATCTTGGCACAAATACCACATCAAATTCAAAGCATGTGTTGCCTTCCCCTCTCTGCCAATAAACAGACGGTTGGAACTAGTCCTCTTTTTAATATTCTTTTCATGGGGTGTAGCCAGTATTTACTGCCTGTTCTAAATTGCTCCTGAGAAGATGGTGATGGCCTGTCAGTTTGAACTGCTGCAATCCATGTGATACAGGTAGACCTACAGAACGGTGAGCATAAGAGTTTCAGGATTCTGACCAGTGACAGTAAAGGAGCAATGATATAGTTCTAAGACAGGATGCTGCGTGTATTTTGCACGGAATATTCTTTGTTATGAAGATTCATCACACATTCTTACCATTCGAGAACTTGGGTTCCAAAATAGAAGAAAAATATATTTTGATTTTTCCATTCTAGAAAGATCTAACCTGTTTTACAGTCATAAAGTCTTCATCAGCATTGAGATGAAGGCAGCATTTACAAGAAGTCATGTGATTTCAGCTAAATGACCAGCCAGCCACTGGAGGAGATAATTTTTAAGGTGTTTGCTGCTTTGAGTTTTAGGACTCTGGGAGAGTGAGAGAGAAAGAGAGAGAGAAAGGTAAAGGTGGGTGGATGCAGCATGTTCATTCGCATAGAGTAAGTTCAAAACAACAAAAGCATTGTTAGTAGCAGACCCTGAGTGGTCAGGGCTAGGGAGATGTCCCGAGTGGCTTAGAACTCAGTAAGAAGAAAGCTCCAGAAGCAGAAAGCTGTGGAACTGTCAGAAAGGAAGATCTCCTTCACAGCCGTTAAAAATATAAATTTAAGAAACCCCATTCGAAATTATACATGAACTGAGTTAGCAGTATGTTTTGAGGCTCTTGAGTAGAGATACTGACTGAGGAAGAGATCAAGTGACTGAGGAAGAAATCATCAAGTGAAGAACACTAATTATAGTTGTTCCAGCCGAGCAAGAAGCTGTCGGGTGGACATAGGAGTGAGTATTCAATGAGATTTGATGGCATTGATGAGGGAAAAGGGCTGACTCTTCCTTTGTGATATTTATAATAAGATCATTCCAATAGTTCTTGTAAAGTGTAATTTAGTTTGTGTTTTTCTTTTGCGTGATATATGTGTGATATTGTATTATTTACTAATTCACTCATCAGTTCGCTATATTTACGAATACTGCATCCCCATTCATTTATCCATAACTCTTTAGGAGCTACTTACATTTACTAATACAGCATTCCCGTTCATTCATTACTATAAGGTGTTTTCATTCAGTCATAAAACTGAGGTTTTGTAGTACATTTGACTTTTGCAAGATAGACTAAATTAAACATTCCATTACTGCTTCTTCACATCTTCAACCTTTATCAGACCTATTTACATCTAAAGCTACCTCTGAGTAAATATCAAATACTACTAACCTATTCAGAAAAAATACCCCCACAACCATATAGGTCTAGTACTTTTAGTAACATTTACTGACTTAAAAGATAGAAAGACTAGCACCTCTTAATTATGCAAAAAGACTGGTCAAGACACTCTAATCGGAGTAGCAGCCAGCACTTAGCAAATATTTAAACAATCTCCTGCTTCCCCAGGACAGATGTCACACAAACATCTGTGTACAATAAATAAACTGTGTAACACCATAGTGATAGAATTTTAATCTATGCAAGAACTCTGCGTAACGAGGCTACTGTAAGAACTGTACCACAAGATTCTATCACCACCTGGAAATGTGCTTCTGCAGTTGCTGAATGAAGAGGCTGTTTTTGCCATTCACTGATTTCAGTCATTATTTGAAAACAATCCCACATATGTTTTTATAATCTTTTGTTAAAAGTGCATTGGCAACCTTTTGTGGATATGTTAAGTGATTAACCTCCTTATTAAAAAAGATAAAAGATATAACTTATTGTTCATCATGCCAAGTTTCTCTCTGGATCTGAGATTTGGGATCTGGCTTGTCCAGTATTACCATCAATGGACATCACAAACCCTGACCTTTAAGCTAATAAAGTTTACAGGCTTGGATGTTATTTTAAGGACAAGAACTCCTGGGATTTCCTAAGAATGCTCCTAGACTTGCCCCTAAAGTTGTCCTCAGCTTTCTTCTATCAGAATTTCAGCTGTTCCTCAGTCAGGATGAATCTGGATTTTGCACCAAATTACCCATTCTCTGAACCCTGGCTGCTATCAGTTCAACCTCTACCCTCTCCTCATCAACCAAGATTTATGGTCCCATCAAAGTATGGCAACCCAATCAGCCATGTTAGAATACGATGCTTAGGGGAACGCTGCATCAGAAAACCCATTCAGCTTGAAGTGTGGCATGTAATGCAACCAGGTTTTGTTTTCACTGTTCCCAGCACTGTTGTCAATTAGAGAATATACTGATCACATCGGAATCCATTCGGCAGAGCAATACTCTGGGGATTATGGTCTTATTTAGTCAGCTCGTGGAGTTAACAGGTCACAAAACACAATTCTCCCAGAGAGATTTCAGGCCTGGGTTCTTGGATCATATGGAAAAAGTGAAGGGGAGTAAAAAGCAATTATGGTTGACTTATTGGCACTGGAGCAGAGAGGCCAGAAACAAACACATTAGTTATCGTCGATTCACTTAGGCTTGATGCAAAAGCAATTGTAAGAAACATTAGCCTAGCCTTTGAATATCCTAGTATACAGTAACTATGTTTCTGAACATTGTAGTCAATACCCTACATCATGTTAAACCTTCAATCACTGTAGTTAATCAAGCAATGTGAAAATTAATATCCATCTTGTGTTTGGGATGTTAACTTTAAAATAGCTGATCACACAATGTAGATATTGACTCACAAATGCAGAGAATAAATCAATATGTTTTCACAAAGAAGTTGTACCTGGGATTGTTTTCCATGTTCAGGCATTTTCCATGGACTTTTGTTTTAGAAAAGTCACATTGCAAAGACCCAGAAGAGGCAAAGCAAATAGCAGACCATTATCCAACGTGGACTTCCACCATCTTTTCAGTCTGTGATAGGCAGTTTGAAACCAAGGAGGGAAATGAGGTTGATATCCTCCAACTGGTTACACATCTGGATCTACATTATAATATCTTCAGAGTAAGGGAGCCAATTGTAGCAATTTTAACGTAGGATGTGAAATCAAGGGCCTTGAAAACTTTCAATAAACATTTGACAACCTACGTGGAGTTGATTTCCCCTTTGTGATCATTAGTTTGAATTGTGTGATGGGTCGAGGAAATTTCCAAGCAGGTGATATTATTATGCAAGTTTTTCAGTCATTCATATTGAACAATTCTCATAGACAGCAAAGCAGGAAGTGGTGTTCCCAAGTATTTACTGCCCTTCTCATTCTAGATGGTGTCGGACATGGGTTTGCAACATACTACTTAAGCAGTCTTGGTGAATTTCTGTAATGTATCTTGTAAGTGGTACACATTGCTGCTACTGAAGGTTATTAAGACTGCTTCCACATTTCCCAGGCTAGGAAGAGAGCATAAGCAAGCAGGGAAGGCAAGTTATTCTCAGTGATGAACAGCAGACCCAATTTTTTTTAAACAGTACATGCATGGACTCCTGGATTCCATATGGTCAAAGCAGGAAACCTTGGAAGGAAGTGTTGATTGAAAAATCAGCACCACTTGACCTTGGTGTGGTTTAATCTGCTGAGGACACTGGCTATAGAGCAAGATTGGTGACCCAAAATGTGAGCCTAAATTCCACTATGGCGTTGTGAAATTGAAATTCAATAAATCTGGTCTGATATCACAATGAAAATGACTATGAAGGGTTGTCAGTAATTATCCAACTAGTTCATGGATGCCCTTCAGAAAAGAGAACTTGTCTCATCTAGCCATCCTAACCTATATAGGAGTCTAATTCTATATAAAACTGTATTTCTTAATGTCTCTTGAAGTGGCCTAATAAGCCACCCTCTTGTAAAAAGTAAAAGCTACAAATTCTATATGTTCCACCATTGTCTTTGCAAGGCAACTTGAGAGGTCCTGTCAGAATTATTACAATGTTAGAATGAAGTTTGCACATTCTCCCTGTGTCTGCGCGGGTTTCCTCCGGGTGCTCCGGTTTCCTCCCACAGCCCAAGGATGTGCGGGTTAGGTGAATTGGCCATGCTAAATTGTCCCTCGTGTTAGGTACATTAGTCAGAGTGAAATGGGTCTGGGTGGGTTACTCTCTGGAGGGTCGGTGTGGACTGGTTTGGCCGAAGGGCCTGTTTCCACACTGTAGGGAATCTAATCAAAAACACTCACGCCTTTAATAAGGGATAAAATTTGAATGGCCTATGATGCCTCCAGCAGTCAGACAGCCTATTGATGCTTAGTATCAAGGCTCCAACTGGAAAATGGTAATTTGATTCTGGTTATGGCAGACTGCCTGCTCCTATAGAATTGCAGCCAAGCATTGGTTAGGAACTTCAGAAAGAAAAGGAGGTTTGTGGAGAGAAATACCACGGATCAGAAAAAGCAATCATGACAGATTGTTTCAGCAAAACTACAATCACATCATGAATACGTTCATAGTTTAAGATTTTATTTTTTATGACTTGACTCATGCAATACCGAAAAACTTTTAAGTAAATGCCTGACCCTTTGGACTTTTCTCAGTACTCTATCAAATGCTGCCAGTTCGATTCAGGAAGCAGAAGCTAAATTCTGTTTCTGAGTTCATAAATCATTTCATTCAACTAATAGTCTATTCATTAGAATCTCAGAACAACTCAATATCATCAATTACCTAATCATTACAAACTTCAATTCCTGTTTGCTCATATTTTTCAGATAATAAAAAGGAGCATTTTATCTTGATGCACAGACTCAGTTCCCCAAGGATCTGGAACTATATCTGTCTTTGTTGTGATTCATTAATCGGGAGATTTAGACATTATTTTAATCCAAGTATCAGGGACAGATTATACTGCACCTCTTAAAATAATAGGCTCTACGTGCGTCAGTCCTGGTTTCTCTATAACTCGAGTTACTACACACGACCATGTATTCCAGAAATTTGAAGGTATGTTTGGATGTGCTGTATAATTCTTCAGAGGATAAACAAAATGTTGTGGTGAGCAGTCATACCTCTAAGTTCATTAAAGGTCTAATGTATTACTGACCTGCAAAGGAACAGATCAATGCGCTATGACATTGTTGTCTCAATTCATGAAATATTTAACAGACAGTGGCCTTTATGAAAAAGTTGAAATAACTGAAAGAAGATATTGTGTAAAATGAATTTCATGACTGGTGTTTGCATCGGCTGATTTAAGATACAGTCTGGAATTTCTGCCCTGGAACAAGGTTAGCTACTTCAACCACCAATTTTCATAAAGAGAATCTGAAAGATGATTAAATGTGCTGGAACCTTTTGTTTTTATATGTTACATCAACATTAAAGTGATACATATGCTGCCACAATTGGTTTCAGTAAGGCACTGGCATTAGATATCTAAACCTATATGTCTTTGGATAAAAGTATAGTCATATCAACAACAAATTAAATAAATATTCAGTCAGTCAGTCATAGTACATTAATTCTTGTTAATTAGTGAGAAACCCCCAAGTAAAGAATCCCCAGAATCATTATATGTCATCAATCATTAAAACCCTTTTCTTTGTTCCTTGTACAAACGTAACAATTCAATTGCCTAATTCTCAAAACACAGCTTGCACTGCTTGTGGTAGAGCCTGCAGACTAAGCATGGGACTTATCAGCCACCTCAGAACCCATTAAACCAGGCTGGAGGAAGTCATCCACAATGCCAAGGATCTGCTGAAGAAGAAGATTGAACAGCAAGCACCAGTATGAGTGCCACGACTGTAGTCTTCAGGAAAAATATCTATTTTAATTCCTAACTTTCCTCATTCATCTTCTGCTTTGGAAATCTGGTCAGCTTCAAAAGTGTCAATCTGAATTTATATTCAATTTGCTTTATATAGAATAACCTCCACCTTGAAGAATGCTGTCACTTGTAAACCTACATGTGAGCAATGTGGTGCACATACCTTTGGAGGCATCAACTGAGTCATCATGTTAGGGTTTCTCTGCCTATTTCCAGCAGTCAAATACTACCAGTGACATTTGGCACTGGGTCTGACATTTTAATTCAGCCTGTATGTGGCCTGAGTTCTCATTCCATCATTTTGACAAGAGGTACATCTTTTTGTTCAAACTAACTGATGTAGCCAGAAGTAATGAAAGCTGAAAATAAAATTAAACTCCAAAAGGAATCAACTCAATGTAAATGGACTCATCTTTCGCAAAGCTCATATGCTGACTGCTCTTCAAGTGGGAATTTATTTTGAGCCCATTTTAGATGGGTTAATGGAGTTAAACTTCAAATCTAATTTACAGGGATCTAACATTCTTGGGCTGCTGTGTCAGTTATGTCCCTATTAAATCTATTTGAATCTGATAGAAATATATTGTTATTGTCTATTTAATAGAAATGGGAAGAAAATCTGGACCTAACCTATGCTCCATCTACTAGGTTGATTACAGACTTATTCAGAGATATTAACCTTGAAACAGAGCCACTGGTGCTAATCTGTAAGCATTCAACATGCTCATTTGAAATTAAAATAATGAGTTAATGCATAGCAGAAGTTAAAGGTCATTGTCTATTTGCATGGAAAATTATCCCCAAGCAATTTAGAGTCATCGAGTCAGAGATACGTACAGCACGGAAACAGACCCTTCAGTCCAACCTGTCTATACCGACCAGTTATCCTAAATGAACCTAGTCCCATTTACCCACATTTGGCCCATATATCTCTAAACCCTTCCTATTCATATACCCATCCAGATGCCTTTTAAATGTTGTAATTGTGCCAGCCTTCACCACTTCCTCTGGCAGTTCATTCCATACATGCACTACCCTCTGCATGAAAAGGTTGTCCCTTAGGTTCCTTTTAAATCTTCCCCTCTTGTTTTGAACTCCCCCACCCTATAAGGTCACCCCTCAGCCTTTGATGCTCCAGCAAAATCTGCCCCAGCCTATTCAGCCTCTCCCTGTAGCACAAACTCTCCAGTCTTGGAAACATCATTGTAAATCTTTTCTGTACACTTTCAAGTTTCACACCGTCCTTCCTACGGCAGAGAGACCAGAATTGCATGCAGTAGTCTAAAAGTGGCCTAACCAATATCCTGTACAGCCACAACATACCTCCCAAACTCCTGTTCTCAATGCACTGACCAATAAAGGCAATCATACCAAACGCCTTCTTCACTATCCTATCTACCTGCGACTCCACTTTCAAGGAGCTATGAACCTGCACTCCAAGGTCTCTTTGTTCAGCAATACTCCCCAGGACCTTACCATTAAGTCTATAAGTCCTGCCCTGATTTGCCTTTCCAAAATGCAACACCTCACATTTATCTAGATTAAACTCCATCTGCCACTCCTCAGCCCATTGGCTCATCTGATCAAGATTTTGTTGTACTCTAAGGGAACCTTCTTCACTGTCCACTATACCTCTTATTTTAGTGTCATCTGAAAACTTACTAACCATACCTCCTATGTTCACCTCCAAATCATTTATATATGACAAAAAGCAATGGACCCAGCACTAATCCTTGTGGCACACTACTGGTCACAGGCCTCCAGTCTGAAAAGCAACCTTCCATTACCACCCTCTGTCTTCTACCTTTGAATAAATTCAGTATCTACATGGCTCGTTCTCCTGTATTCCATGTGATCTAACCTTGCCAACCAGTCTACCATGAGGAACCTTGTTGAATGCCTTACTGAAGTCTGTGTAGATCACGTCCACCACTCTGCCCTCATCAATCCTTAATTACTTCTTTAAAACTCAATCAAGTTAGTAAGACACAATCTCCCACACACAAATCCATCTCCTATCAGTCTTTGTCTTTCCAAGTAATGTAAATTCTGTCCCTTAAGATTCCCTCCAACAACTTGACCACTACCAATGTCAGGTTCACCGATCTATAGTTCCCTGGCTTTTCCTCATCACCTTCCTTAAATTGTGGCACCACATTAGCCAACCTCCAGTCTTCCAGCACCTCACATATGACTATCGATGATACAAATATCTCAGCAAATGGCTCAGCAATCACTACCCTAGGTTCCCACAGAGTTCTATGGTACACCTGATCAGGGATTTATTAACCTTCATGTGTTTTAAGCTGTCCAGCACCTCATCCTCTGTAATATGGATACTTTTCAAGATATCACTATTTATTTTCCCACGTTCTCTATCTTCCATGTCCTTCTCCATGGCAAGCACTGATGCAAATACTCACACAGTATCTCAATTCCTCTGCAAATTGAACTGCACAAATAATGGGAAATCCTGACATCAGAAAAAAATCTTGGGGACAAAATGGAAGGATTTAAATTTTGGTGATCATTCCGAGTTCTGGGGTTTGGTCCGATGGAAAAAATAGTGAAGAAAGACTATATTAGGACTCAGAAACATCAAGGAGCAGAAAACAATAGGGTTCTATATTGACCCCAAAATCTGGTGGCAACTTGGGGAAGGCACTTAATAGCAAATTAGAAATGCACGCACTAAAAGTACAGCTGTAGGCATGATCAACTTTCATCTGCATAATGATTCAGCAACTTTTCCCTTGTGTTTGAAGATTCCAATTATTAGTTCATGATACAGTGAACTATCTTGCATTCACTGAAACATTTACTGAGACAACACTCCAAGATCTATCCAACTCTTAACAGCTGAATAGCTATACCAGTTCTTTTTGCTCTCAGAGTCAACAAAATCATCATAACCATTCACTTAAACTCACTGAAACAGATGTGTCATTATATTAATCACCCTAATCACTGCTTTTCCTGTACTAACTGTGCACCAGAAGGATGAACTTGTGTTGTTAAGTCTCCATTGATTACTTCAATTCAATAATTTTTCTTTTGATTCTACAATTTTGTGATTCATTTTCCCTTATTTTTTGAAGGTGCTTTATTTTTCCACAAGCTGCATCTACTCACTTGTAGGCAGGCTATTTTATAATTGAAGCAATATTTGAAGTTATACTCAAATGCTGATATTTGCACATTTTTTTTCCCAGTAGGGTGTCACTGAATGACTTTCCGAAGTGGTAACATTACCTGATTTTGCTCTCTTGCAATGATAAGTACTGAAGTCAATCATGCTTCCCTACCATCATCCAGGTCAGTTGATGTTGAGATCAGTTTATTCAACAAAAGGCAGTTTTATGGACTAGGCCAGACCATTCAAAGATTTCTTAAACAGGCAGCCCAGACCATAACTTTGCAATTTGTTTCGGTAAGTGTACAGTGAAAATTACCTGGAGTGAGGTAGTTAAGTTGACTACAAGATTTTAAAACAGACAGAAATGTATTCACAAAATTACACAATGAAACGCAAAGAACAGAAAAAAAAGAACCCCTACAGATCTCAATCTATCCAAACTAGACTTACTTAGGCTGTTCTGAATGTACACAATAGTCCCAATAAGCAACCCCTCTTAAAACACAGTAAGAAAGATGGAACAGATGTTTACAGGTTGAAGCTAGAAGGGCAGAAAGAGACAGTTTAGCTAACTGTTTCCCCACAGCTCACTGTTGAATTCCTAACTAGTTCTGGATTGAACTGCTCTGCTCAGCTGGAGAGCTGACCACACCCCTTTTATTATACAGGTCACTTCTAAAACATGACCACTTTGGCCTGAAATCTCATCTGTTAACGTATAAACAAAAGGCCTCTCAAATTCCTTTTCATCTCTGTACCAAACCAGTATGATCGGAGCCCGATCTGGTTTATGACCCCTCTGAAAAAAAGATCAAGGACACAGCATCCTTGAGGAAAGGAACAGCTTTTAGAAAAACTGGACCAGCTTTGTGACACCTCTCCACTTAAAAAAAATGAACCATCAATACCAAAAGATGGCTTCATTTTTAAAACCCATCAAAAATTCAATTAGTAGTCTAAATGCACATATACACTATACTAACTATACACATGCAAACATGCACAACTGCATGCAAATTCAGGCCGTGGCACACTTGCCACCGAACACCTCCTTATCTCTTAATAACGCATCGGCAATCACGTTTTCACAACCTGCCACATGCACAATTGTCAGATTGAATGGCTACAACAACAAGCTCCATATAAACAGTTTGGCATTTTTCTCCTTAAATTTTTCCACAAATGTCAGTGGGTTATGATCAGTGTATACAATTGTCTCAGATGCATTGCTGGTAATATAAACACTGAAATGTTGTAATGCCAACACCAAGCTTAAAGTCTCTTTCCCCACCGTTTAATATTTCTGTTGATGAACGTTCAACTTCCTGGAAAAATGTCTGATGGGTCTTTCTATCCCCTCGTCATCTTTCTGCAGGAACACCCACATCACTAGCCACCTTGAAAGGCTTCAAGTAATCTGACGTGACCAATACTGGGGCAGTGGTTAACACAGTTTTTAGGCTGTCAAATGCCTTTTGACAGTCCGCTGTCCACTTCACTGAAACTTCTTGTCCTTTTTTAACAATTTGGTGAATGGAGCAGCCACAGTGCTAAAATTCGGCTCAAACTTTCAGTAAAATCCACTCAATCCCAGGAACCATAGTACTTTTTTTTTGTTGACGGTGTGGAGAATTCCCCAATTTCTTTCATTTTCATATTCCATGGGCCATTTGTCAATGTTCAATCACTTGGCCCAGGAAGGTGACTTGGGCTTAGGCAAATTCAGTTTCAGCTAGGTTTACCATCAACCCTGCCTTCCAAAGTCTATCAAATAAGTCCAATAAATGCTGCAAATGTTCCTTCACAAGTGACTAAAAATCACCAGGGTCATCAATATACACCACACAGTTGGGTAATCTGGCAATGACCTTATTAGACAGTCTCTGAAAAGTGGCCAGAGCGTTTTTCATACCAAATGGCATGACTTTGAACTGATATAGTCCATTTAATATTATGAAAGTCGAAATTGCCAGTGTCCTATGAGCAAGCCCAACTTAGAAATGCAAGTTGCTTGTCCCACATTTTCAACACAGTCCTCCAAATCGTGGAATTGGATATGCATTGTAACAGCATTGACTATGCGATAATCCACACATAACTGTTGGGTACCATCTGGCTTTGGCCCCATGACTATGGGTGAGCTCCACTCACTGTAACTCACTTCGATTATGCCATCTTATAGCATGTGCTCTATCTCCTTCTGAACCTGTGCCAACTTTACAGGGTTATGCCTATAAGGATGTTGCTTATTGAAACAACATCTCCTATCTCTACATCATGCATAATTAAGTTACTACTTCCCAATTTATTTCCGCATATCTCCCCTTCTGATAGTAATAACTCTTCCAGGTCATTCAATTTTCTTTGTGGAAGGTAATTTATCCCAATTTTTGACAACTTCGTCATTGTCCAATTTGATTTGAGGAATGTCCAATGCAGAATCCTCTGAACTTGGTTCTTCTATCTGTGCTGCGATCATTAACATCTTCTCCTCTTGCTTTCCTTCCCTATCAAAATACCTTTTGAGCATATTCACATGACACTCTGATTTCTTCCTGGCAAGTGCCCTTATCATGTATTTCACCTCACTCAATCTCCTCTCAATTTCATAAGGTCGACTAAACCTTGCTTTTAAAGGCTCACCTGTTACTGGAAGTAACACCAATACCTTACCCCCAATTGCAAAAGTACAAACGGAACTCCCTTATCCCAATCATCTGGATAATCCTGACCATAAGCCCACAACATAATCTTCAGTGTTTGATGCCATCTCTCTAGTGCTCCCTGCGATTCTGGATGATACGCAGTAGATTTGAATTGCTATACTCCTTGAATAGTTTGGATGTGAAGTTTGATCCTTGATCTGACTGGATCTCTATTGTTAATCCATATCTAGTAAAAAATGTAATTAATTCTTCTACAACCCTTTTAGCTGTGATGTTGCGTAATGGGATTGCCTCTGGAAATCTAGTCGACACATCCATTATTGTTAATAAATACTTATTCCCACTTTTTGTTTGAGGTAAGGGACCTACGCAATCAATCAAGACTCTTATGAAAGGTTCCTAAAATGCTGGAATACGTATTAAAGGTGCAGGTTTTATTACTGCCTGTGGTTTTCCGATTAGCTAACATGTGTGACATGTCTGGCAAAATTCAACGACATTCTTATGTAGTCCAGGCCAGTAAAAATGTCTTTGTATTTTAGCCTGTGTTTTCCTCACCCCTAAATGACCTCCAAGTGGTCAGTCATGCGCCACTCGTAGCACCTCCTTTCTATATCCTACTGGCAAAACAATTTGATGAATCTCTGCCTTTTTCTCATCTGCTTGAATGTGTGATGGCCTCCATTTCCTCATTAAGACATAATTTGTTAAATAATAACTTCCCTTGATGCATTCACTTTCCTTCTCTGTAATTGCCTATTGATATAACTGTTTTAAGTTCTCATCTTTCTACTGTAATTCGATAAGCTTAGCAGAGCTAAAGATATTTGCATGTTTACCTATTTACTCCTGCTTGGTCCCATTTATCTGATCAAAATAAATCTCAGATAAAGCTACGTCAGCTTCTTTATCTGTGCTTTTTGATTCCTCCTGCTTCAACTTGTGCCTCTGTGATCTTGTGATCACACAATCTGGGAAAATTCCTGGAAAAACATTCTTCATTTCTTCAAGTGCCTGTTTGTCCACTGGCTTTACAACGAGAGTAGACAGCACGCTTACTGGTGAATCAGCTATATCATTTACAAGGATAAGTTGTATTCCTGGAGCTGAGAGTTTGCCTTTTCTGGCAATAGTCCAAGAGTGCATATCTCCTCATCCTTCAGCATCACAGTCTAAGGGGATCCTGTGTCCCTTAATATTGTAACCTCTTTACCTGTGACTCCTGGCCAATGTGAATAAACTTTACCCTTGCATGCATAATTTTTAAGCTGAACTGGCACTTCCTCCTTAACCAACCTCTGATCATCTTGCACACTCTGACGCAGTTGTCTAACTTCCCTTGTGCTTTTTGTTACTAGTCCAACAAAAATTCAAGGCTTGTCTCGTTTACCTACATCTGGCTTTCTCCTTGCCCACCACACTGGGATTTCGTGTGGCCAACTTTATTGCAATGAGAACACCGGAGCTTTTTAACTTGTTTGCCCCCTCAAGGGTTTCTTTTTTACCCTGTGGTAAGTTCTCCTTATGATCTCCACTGAAATCTACCTTTCCCTGTCTACTCTTTGCCCCCAGTTGCTATCCCTCATGGAATGAAATTGATTCTGGAAGCTATTCTTTATGGACCAGCTCATAATCATCAGCCATTTCAGCTGCTCACCTTGCTATTTTAACTCTCTGCCCTTCCACACGGGTTTGCACTATTTCAGGCAGTGAATTTTTGAATTCCTCCAAGATAATTACCTCTCTAAGGGCAACATAGTATTGCTCAATTTTTAAAGCTCTTGTCCATCTATCGAAATTACTTTGTTTGATCCTTTCAAACTCCATAAGTTTGACCAGGATCCCTCCTTAGATTCCTGAAATGTTGTCTATGGGCTTCTGGTACAAGCTCATATGCACTTAAAATGGCTTTTTTCACCTCCTCATACTCCCCAGATATCTCCTCTGATAATGATGCGAATATCTCATTAGCCCTACCTACAAATTTCATTTGGATCAACAAAACCCACATTGCCACTGACCACTGCCTTTGTTTAGCCACCTCTTCAAATGAGATGAACAAGGCTTCCACATCCTTCTCATCAAATTTAGGCAATACTTGAACATACTTAAACAGTTTCTCACTAAGCTTCTGACCACCAGGGGCTTGCTCCTCCTCACTCTCTTCCTCACTAAACCTACCCTCAGCCTTTTAAGCTAACTTTCCTTTTTAAGTGTCAGTTTTTGAAGTTCAAAAGCTTTCTTTGCTCTCTCTTTTTCCCTCTCTTCTGCTTCTAATCGTAACTCAAACTCTTTCATTTCTGCTGCCCTTTCCTTATCTCTCGCCTCTAACTCAAAGTGCTTCATTTGCAATTGAATTCTTGATGCAATTCTTGTCATCTCTATAGATTCTGAGGGTTTCTCCAGCAAGTTTAAATGCTGAGCTACTGTTGTAATTGTCTCTCCTTTCCTCACAGCAGTTGGCAGTTCCAATTCCAGCTACTCTGCTAATTCCTGCAGCTTGTACTTATTCACTTTTTGCAAAACTTTCAAAATCACTGCATCCATTTCCAGAAAGTGTGGTGACTGAAAGAACCATCACTATCCCAAGCTTTGTCTACCCAACCAAGCCAACATCCGAAATAAAAACACTAGCATCTACCACTCGCTGTTTAAAATCTCACAAAGAGCTCCCAATCTGTTATGGACTAGACCAGACCATTCAAAACATTCTTAAACAGGCAGCCCAGACCATAACTTCACAATTTATTTTGGTAAGTGTAAAGTGAAAACTACCCGCAGTGAGGTAGCGAGGTTGACTACTAGATTTTAAAACAGACAGAACTTTGTTCACAAAATTACACAATGAAACACAAAGAACAGAATAAAGAACACCTACAGAGCTCAGTCCATCCAAACTAGACTTAATTATGCTGTTCTGAATATACACAACAGTCCCAATAAGCAAACCCCCTTAAAACACAGTTTAAAAAAGGAACAGATGCTTACAGGTTGAAGGTAGAAAGGCAGAAAGAGAAATTTAGCAAACTTTTACCCCACAACTCACTGTTGAACTCCTGACTAGTTCTGGACTAAACAGCTCTGCTCAGCTAGAGAGCTGACCACTCCCCTTTCATTACGCAGGTCACTTCTAAAACATGACCATTTTGCCCAGGAGTCTCATCTGTTTACATATAAAGGCCTCTCAAAATCCTTTCTGATCGGAGCCCAGCCTGGATTATGACTCCTCTGATAAAAAGATCAAGGACACAGTATCCTTGAGAAAAGGAACAGTATTTAGAAAAAAGAGGCCAGCTGTGTGACAGCAAGAATAATGACTGTCTTTTTGTTTTTATGTTTTTTAAAATTGTGGATCAAAATGAGGAAGTACTGTTCTACAGCCAGTGTTTTAAAAGATTGCTGCATGTTTTGAAAAGCAAGTTACCTGACACTCATGATTGAGATTTGGGTAACAGAAAACTTTCAGCCAAGGGTTTATGTACAGATGCAGTTATTGGCAACAAGAAGTTGACTGGTCTATGGACTAGTGACTATTTATCGATGATAAAAGCCACTTCGCCAAACTATGTTGTGATTATTGCTCAGATAACTTAACAGGTAGAGAAGTGCTTTGATCTCTACCAGCACAGGCGCTATCTCTTTGTTCTCTGCAGTCAAAAGTAACTTTGAAACTGAAGAGGATCAATTCAAATTTCCTTCAGCAGTTGCTGTTAGTTGTGACTTTTTAATTTATACAGTCACAGAGTCATAGAGATGTACAGAACAGATACAGGCCCTTTGGTCCAACTTGCCCAGGCTGACCAGATATTCTAAATTAATCTATTTCCATTTGCCAGCACTTGGCCCATAATTCTCTAAACCCTTCTATTCATATACCCATCCAGATGCCTATCAAATGTTGCAATTGTATCAGCCTCCACCATTTCCTCTGGCAGCTCATTCCATATATGCACCACCCTTTGTGTACAAAAGTTGACCCTTAGGTCCCTTTTCAATCTTTCCCCTCTCACCCAAAACCTATGCCCTCTAGTTCTGGATTCCCTCAACCCAGGGAAAATACCTTGTCGATTTACCCTTTCCATACCCCTCATGATTTTATAACCTCTGTAAGATCACCCCTCAGCATCCGATGCTCAAGGGAAAACAGCGCCAGCCTATTCAGCCTCTCCCTTTATGTCAAACCCTCCAAACCTGGTAACATCCTTGTAAATCTCTTCTGAACCCTTTCAAGTTTCACAACATCCTTCCTATAGGATAATGAGTCAAAGACCTTTAATGAGAGAATGAGACACCCTGTGTCTCTCACAGGCCTGTTAATGCATCCAGAAAAAGATGACTGAAAAGCAACGGTGAGGCAGCACGGTGGCTCAGTGGTTAGCACTGCTGCCTTACAGCGCCAGGGACACGGGTTCGATTCCTGTTTCAGGCGACTGTCTGTGTGCTCTGGTTTCCTTCCACAATCCAAAAACATGTGCCGATCAGGTGAACTAGCCTGCGAAATTGCCCTTAGTGTTAGGTACATTGGTGAGGAGTAAATGTAGGGAAATGCGTCTGGGTGGGTTACTCTTTGGAGGGTCGGTGTGGGCTTGCTTGGCCCAAGGGTCTGATTCCACACTGTAGGGAATCTAATCAAAATTCTGACCATCAAAAGCAAAGATAGAAATTGCTGGGAAAACTCAGCAGGTCTGGCAGGATCTGTGAGAGAAAGCAAAATTAATGTTTCAGCTCGAGTGATCCTTCTTCAGAACTGGCCATTTTCAATAACAATCGACAAGTACTTTCATGGTGACCCGTACTAAGATTAGCTTTCAATTCCAGGTTTTATTAATTTAATTAAAATTTCACTATTGCCATGGTGAACTCATGTCCTTGGCACAATAATCTGGATCTCTGGATTACTAGTGACATTATTAATATGCTATTGTCATTTCACCAATCCTCTCACCTCTTGTATTCTGTAATCTTGTCAAGTCGAGTATCCCTGATGGAAGCCAAACTGGGTATCAGTGAGCAGCTGATTGCTATGTAAGTACTGATGGATAGCACTGTTGAAGACACCTTACATCACTTTACTGACAATTGAGTGCAGAGTGATGGCTGCGGTAATTAGCTGGGATTAATCAGTCTTGTTGTTTGTGGTCAGGACATATCTGGGCAATCTTCCATGTTGTCAGGTACATAGAGTGTTGTAGCTGTACTGCAACAGCCTGGCCTGGGTACTGCTTGGTCTAGAGATTATACCTTCAGTACTATTGCTGGAATTTTGTAGGACCCATAGCCTTTGCATCATCCAGCACCTTCAGCTATTTCTCAATATTACAGGGCATGAAGTGAATTGGCTGAAGGCTTGAATCTGTGATGCTGGTGACCTTAGGAGGAAGCCAACATGCATCATCCATTCAGCACTCGGTTTCAAATGCAGATGTCTTTTGTCGTGAAGAGCTGGGCCTACCCATTGCTGAGGCTGTAAAAGTTTGTGGAACTGCTTCCTCTAATTAATTAATTGCCCAAATTAAGTCATGACTGAATATTCTAGTAATACTGGTCTCTGATCTGATCCATTAGTTCTGGGATAACACAGCCCTGTCTATCTAGTGCTTAGGTTGTTACACATGTAGTCCTCTGTGATGCTGTCACCAGATTGACAACTGATTTGTTTGGTGCTACATCTGATATCCTCTCCTTGACTCTTCCTTGAAACTTGCTTGATGCCCAGGCTTGATGATGATAGTACAGTAAGGATCATGCTGGATCATGACGTTATAGATTGTGGCTAATTAAAGTTCAGCTGCTGCTGATGGCAGACAGTACCTCTTCAATACTTGGTTTTGAGAGGGTTGCCAGATCTGTTTGAAATCTCCCAGTTAGCATGCCATGCAACATGATGGATTATATCCTCAATCTAAATAGTGGATGCTGTCTCCACTACAACCATTCAGCTGTCACTCCTACTAATTTTCTCATGGATGTGTGCATCCGTGACCAGTCAATTGGTTAAGTTAGGCTAAGAATGTATTACCCTTCCGATCTGTCATAGTCCCAGTTTGGCCAATATGATTTTAGATCTCAGCCAGCTCAATCAATAGTAGTGCCAGTTGTGGTGTTGGGCATTGACGTCACTCACCCAGATTACATTGTGTGAGAGTCAATGTTTCTTCCAAGTGAAGGAGTACTGATTCATTAGCTGAGGCAAGATATTACATCTTAATTAGCAAAAGGTTTTTTTTTGCCAATGCTTCATTTGATGACTTGAGATGTCATGGGGTCCAGATTCGGAGAGAAACTACTACCTTTAATGGGTCAGTTTTACTGGCAGGACAGGACATACTCAGGGATGGTGATAGAGGAGTCTGGCACATTGAAAAGTATGATTTGGTGAGTATGTATGGCATTACCTATCAGTGAAACAGCTTGCCTGTTTTGAGACAAATACCCCAATGTTAGCCAGGATGACCAGCATAGTGGGTACTATTGTGTTTTTTATTGTGTACCTAAGTCATGACCAGACAATCTGCGCAGCTTTTTGACTTTTCTGCAATGGTAGTATGATCCAACTGATTAGTATGGTCTAGAAAACCAAAGGGTAATTATGAAGAACCCGCATACTGGATGGGTCTGGAGTCATATGTAGGTCAGACTACACAAAGACAACAGATTTCCTTCCTTGAAGGTTATTAGTGAACAAAATAAGATTGTTGTAAAATCATAGTCATAATCACTGATGCGAGCTTTTAATTCAAAATTTATTAATTAAATTGGAATTCCACCAGCTGTTACTGTCAGGATTGTAACCCATGTCCCCAGAGCATTATCTTGGTCTCCAGTGTTACTCAGTCACATTACCACCAAACACTGTCCCTCACTGCAAAACACTTTACTCTGCAAGAGGCAAATGGAGACAAGCTATCTGCATACTCCTCTACATTCTACTGAGCAATGTTGTCAGAAACATCCATCCATGATAAAGCAGCCCACCTGATTGACGCCATATCTGTCACCATTACACAATAGTAGCAGTGAGTTCCACCTACAGATGTACTTCAGGAACTCCCCCAGATGCCTTTGATAGCACCTTCCCAACCCACATTTACCACTTGGAAAGGCATGGATAGCATGGAAGCAATTCACTTCCAGACAACACACCATCCTGATTTGGAACAATATTACTATATTTCATTATTATTTTGCAGAGTCAAAATTCTGGAATCCCTTCCTAAGAGCCCTATGGGTGTCATTATCTTCCACTTACTGCAGCAACTCAAGAAAGCAGATCACCACCATCAAAATAAATGTTGGTTCTGCAATGATGTTCATATCCAGTAAGTAAACAGAAAACAGTGCAACCTAGATGCTGCTTATTCATCTCCCTTATTGCTAGGTTTGTATGGCTTCAGAGATTAGAATGGATTTGGGAAATCAAGGATAATACATCCTTCCAACGATAGTAAGAGTCATTAGTAATTAAGTAGAAATAAGATGTATACTTCAGTTTGAAAATAACCAATCACTTCAATATGAAGACTAAGAAGCAAAACACTGATAGTAGAACATCTATATCAGAATTAATGGAAGGATTAAAAATTCAGTACTAATTCCCATCCTCAGCTTTGAAATGCTTAATTTCTTTTACATTTATATTGAAAAGTTCAGAGGTATGGAGCTGAAACAAGATAATGTTTGGCTTTTACATCAGCAAAGATATACCTCTCAGGCTGTAGTTCATTTATTTTGGATTAGGCAATAAATTCTTTCAAGTTATTGACTACAACATGCAGCCAAAGCACCATGACTAATTAGTCCTCTAGCAAACTAGTAATGGAAAATGAGGGACTTTCAACCTGCCATCTTTAATCGATCCAATGCGTATATAAACAATGATGTGCTTTCATCTACGTGAACATTATTACATTTGCATTCAGTGTGAGCTTATGAATCCCAGGGAGGATTTCAAGATATCTGGTGGATCGGATTTCTTCAATACTCACTATGTTAGTTCCTCTTCTTTAATATATATGGGGGAGGGGCAGAGTATGGAGGATTGTGGCAATATGTGCTGAAATGCAAATATATCTTCCAATTTTGCTTCATCTTCCCGGTTGCACTTTTCCAACCTGCTCTTTCACCAACTTGTTAAAAATGATATAATATGGTGCCCTCATATGGTTTTCAAAAGGGATATACAGTCATTAGCAAATCTGCAGAGAGCTGATTATGTATGTCCCTGTCATTACTCTGACACTGCGTACTGATAGAACAAACGCACTTTTAACATTGTATGTCACAGGCTTGCGGAATGGTAGCTTTTCTGAAACAGAAGCAATTCTTCACGTCACATTCCAAATTATTGACTTATAAGAATAATATTTAATCCTTTTTTAAAAATCATTTCTTTTACAGGAGGTTCTAGTTAGGATTCAGTCATGAATGGATTTTTAGCATTTTGTTTTAATGGGAGCAAATTGTTAACAACTGGGTATAAATTGAGGATTGGAATGAAAAGCAGAAATGGCAGCTTCCATCAGATATTTGCATTGTTAACAACTACTAGAGGCCATTGTGGAAGTGGAGATTTTGGACATTACATTTACATTATATTACCATCCACTATCTATGGCAGGCAAACGTACATTAGCAAGAGCCATTTCTTTATATGGGTAAGGACAGTAGACGTAATCTAGACTCGAATTTAGGTTTTTGTGGATTTGTTTCATACCCAGATAATAAGTGAAGAAAGTAAAGACTATTTATGTTTTTTATATGTTTCAATGTGACTTACAAAGACAAACAATAGATACCTCTCATTTGAAAGATGATACAGTGAAATGTCGATATTCAACGCAGTGTCAGCATTATGACTGCATGGAGAGAAATTGCTATGTTTGAATTACTGCAATATAACCCTCTCTTTCATAAAACCTCAAATCTTCAAAACGTTTATCCCAATTACCCATCACAGAATGTAGTTAAAGATGTAAGTTAGTCTCTTTATTATCAAGAAATGTTATTATACAACTGAGCCCTAAGGTTCCTCTTTGATGACAGATTTTCAGTGCACAAGAGGGATGATTGCAGACTGTCAGCCATCTGAAATGAATGTTAACTTGCTAAAAAAAATCAGCAATGTAGCCATTGACTGGGGATTTGGGAGTTAATGTTTTCACTATGACTGTTCTGCAAATCTCTTTGCAGGAAATTGTCATTATTTTTTCTTGTCTTGTCCCTGAAACAAGTCCTGTAGACTTCAATAGTGGCTGCAACGTTCCTCAGTTTAGGTTGCAGAGGTTGGACATGCACTGCAAAATCAAAACGAAGGAGCTTTTGTTCTGCATTAGAAAACTGAACAAGAATGTCAAAAAAGACAAAGTGTTGTTACAAAGGTTTGGATAAGATTCTTGCTCTTGTATGTTTATTTTATTTTCTCATCCTTCTGAATGTATTGTGGTGCAGGGCCCCTCTACCTCCATCATAGATACTGTTCATTTGGGAGAACCGAAAGGTAGGGCTGTACAGGGGACTGATAGAGCAGTAGATGTGGCGAATGATAAGACATAGGTGTGGAAGTAGGCCATTCAGCCCAATGAGTCGGTTTTGCCACTTGATGATATTATGGCTGATCCAATAATCTTCAACTCCACTATTCTGACTCTTCCCCTAATTCCCTTAGTGATGAAAAATCAATTTAGCCTTGAATATTCTATGTAAAATCACAGACATTTCAGTTGTCCCTGGCCACTATGTGTGCAGGATGTGTATCCAGCTGCAGCTACTGGCTAACTGCATTTCAGAGCTGGCACAGCAGGTGGACTCACTGTGGCTCACCTATGATGCTGAGATTGTTGTAGATAGTACATTCAGTGAGGTGGTCATAGGACAAGGAAAGACTGAAGAGGCAGAAAAGGCCTGGGTAACCACCAGGCAAAGTAGAGGAAGGCAGGTAAGAGAGGAAATCCCTATGTTTGTCCTCTTTTCTAACCGATACACCATTTTGGGGGAGATGACTTCTCAGGAATTGGCATCAAGAGCCAGGTCCATGGCACTATGGGTAGCTCTGCTGCACAAGAAAGGAGGAAGAAGAGTTTGGGTTATAGTGATTGGGGATTAACTCTTAACGGAAACAGACAAGTGTTTCTGTTCCCACAAAAGAGACTCCAGGATGGTATGTTGCCTTCTGCGTGCCAGGGTCAAGGGTGTCAGAGTGGTTGCACAGTATTCTGAAGGGGGCGGGGGGAGATAGTGAACAGCTAGTGGGTGTACTACATATGGGTGCTAATGATATGGGTAATATAGGTTTAATAATGTAAATTAAAATGTTGGTTCTCAAAGATTGCAATCTTAGCATTATCAGTATCACATACTAGCAAGTACAAAATAACAGAACAGATCAGATGAATACATCGCTAAAGAAATGGTGTAGAGGGGAGTGGTTCAGATTCCTGGGACTTTAGGACCTGGGGAAGATGGGACAAGTAGAGAGAAGACAATTTTATTTGGACATGACTAGGACCAATGTCTTTGGAGGATTGTTTGCCAGTGCTGTTGGGGAGGGCTTTAGGAGAGCAGCTACGAATCATTTCTGTGGACCTGGAGTCTCATACAGCTCAACCTGATGAAGGGCTTTTGCCCGAAATGTCAATTTTCCTGCTCCTCGGATGCTGCCTGACCTACTGTGTTTTTCCAGCACCACACTCTCAACTCTGATCTCCAGCATCTGCAGTCCTTACTTTCTACTGGTAAAGATGGCAGTTTACTTCACTAAAAACCATTAGTGTACCAAGTGCATTTTACAACAATTGACAATGTTATTTTATTGGACTGACATTGTATTTTACCAGTGCCAGGGAAACCTACAATCCAGTGGGGAGCCCAGCAGGAAAAGAGAGATGGGGAGGCCTGGGTGCTTCTTCCTGAGCACTCTTTGGTGCATAGATAGTCCATACCCTCCGCAAACTATTCTCAATATCTGCAACTGCAGCAACATGTCGTCTGCACTCACTGATATCACTGCATCATCCTTTCTTGCTGGAATGACCCTGATGCTCCAGGACACAGCAGGTCCAACGATGTGTCCTCTTCCTCTCAGTGCAGTTTTGAGAATGGCCACTGCCAGTAGTGGTGCTGCTGAGCTACCCATGCTCTGGTTGAGTCAGCATCTCTTGAAGGGGAGGAGGGGCAGATTCTATGTTAGGATGGCAGCCCCGATGGTGGCCACTTCATTGAAATATAGCCACTAGGTCTTGCTGCCCAATGAAGGAAGGTCACTCCCTTCTTATCACCCTGAGACTCCTAAAAAAGTCCATATCTTCAATTGTGTTGTGCGTTACACATATTTCCGAGGACAAAGAAACAAGTTCTCAAAGTGCTTCAATAAATTGTTAAGACCTCCAGTATAGTACTAAAATATGACATTTAATATTCAGGTAAGATAAATGATGATATTCCCTATTTAAGTACACATGACAATAAAGTTTAAATCAAATCAAATAAATATTGGGTTTTCAGGAGTATGGCATTACTTAATATGAAAAGGTGCTGCGTGTTGATTATTCTGGGCTGATCTTCTACAGATGATCACGTTCTAATAATCAATTCTACCAATTTAATTCTAATCAATAATAATATACTAGATGGAATAGTAGCCTGACTAATATGCCTATAGGTGCCAGTGTCTGAGGTTGAAAACACAAAATATTAATTTCTCCCCAACAGCACAGTGTTTCATGTATACAACAGAAGTTATGCAAACCAAAGGGCTGTTCTTATTTATCCATTTGGAGGATGTAGGCATCGATGGCTATGCCAGCACTTATTGCCCACCTTAACTGCCCAGGGAGAAGTGAAGAGTCAACAACATTGCTATTGGTCTGGAATTATTATAGGCCAGCAATTTCCTTCCCTAAAGGACATTAGTGAACCAGATGGGCTTTTCTCAAAAATCAAAATGGTTTAATGGTCATCATTAGGCTCTTAATTCTTGGTTTAATTTTATATTGAATTCAAATTCCACGATTGGCTATCTGCCAGAGCATTACCCGAGTTCCTGCATTAACAGTCTAGCGATAATAGCCCTAGGCCATGACTGATGCTTCACTTTGAATTGAATTTATTGTCACATGTACTGAAGCACAGTGAAAATCTGTGTCTTGCGAGCAATACAGGCAGATCACTGTTTAATAGCATAGATAAGTAAATAATAGGCAAACAGTGGCAAAACAAAAACACAGGTACAGGTGAATATTAAGAATTTGAGAATCCACGCAGTAGGGTAGAAACTGTTTCGAAACCGGCTGCTGCATGTATTCAGGCTTCTGTCCCTTCTCCCTGATGATAGAGATTGTAGAAAAACATTGCCAGGGTGGGATGGATCTTTGAGAATGCTGGCAGCCTTTCCTTGACAGCGGGCCTGGTAGATGGATTCTATAGATGAGAGGTTGGCTTTGTGATTGTCCGGGCCGAGTTCACCACTCTTTGTAATGGTCTTCGATTTTGAATGGTACAGTTGCCATACCAGGTAGTGATACATCCAGACAGAATGCTCTCAATGACGCACCTATAAAAGTTGGCAATGGTATTCACCATCATGCCAAATTTCCTCAGCTGCCTGAGGAAGAGGGGACATTGTTGGGCCTTTGTAACCATCCCATCCACATGAAGAGTCCAAAAAAGCTTGTTATGGATGACCACTCCCAGGAGCTTGACACTCTCCACTCGTTCCACCTCTGTGCTGTTAATGTGTAGGGGGGCATAAGTAACATCCTGCCAAAAGTCAATAAGGAGTTCCTTGGTTTTGCCAGCATTGAGAGCTACGTTGTTCTCAGTGCACCATTTTTCCAGGTCTTCCACTTCTCGTCTGTAGCTTGTTTCGTCGCCGTCTGAGATTCGACCGACTATGGTGGTGCCATCAGCGAACTTGTAAATGGCGTTAGTCTGGTATTTGGCGATGCAGTCATGGGTAAACAGTAAGTACAGTAGGGGCTGAGTACACAACCCTAGGGGGCTCCAGTGTTGAGTATTAGTGAGGATGAAATATTGTCCCCAATCTTCACTGATTGTGGCCTGTGGGTCAGGAAACTGAGGATCCAGTTGCAGAGAGTGGGGCTTAGTCCGAGATCACTAAGTTTAGTAATCAGTCTTGAGGGGATAATATAGTGTTTAATAATTTTATAATTATTGATAATAATTTTAGCCTATACTCAAGTTGTCAAACTATTTGATTCAATTCACATGTTTTGAAATCCCTGGCAGAACAGTGCTTGAAATGTTTGGATAGCCAAACACCCTTTCATATTGTAACCTGCCATACCCAATAAAAGAGGCATTGTCTGCCTGAGGCATCACATCCTGTAATGCAACGGTCAAAGCTTTTTCCAGCATATCCAAACTGAACCTGTTGCATAAGACACATTTAAGTGAAGAAATACTGAAATTCACAGTATCTGCAGAGAAATGGAGTTGCTAATTCTCCTTTCAAATCGCCATGCTACTGATTACAAATTAAATCTGTCAGTTTGTTAACACGTGATTAAACAAAGCCTTATGGATTGAACTCATATCAGCAGCTTCAGGGACCTTTGTCTGCTGTGCCATGGAGCCAGTTCAATCTGTAACCCCTGCTGGCTTCAGTTACCAGAGTGTCAATTGCCAGTGCATTAAGCATTTCAAATTGGTCAATCTCAAGACAAACGTCTGACTAAACCAGCTATTTAAAGCCTTCTCTGAGCTACCTTTTTCCTTTACAGTTTTTGCTCCAAATCAATCAGTTATAGATGTGGTTGTTAAGCAAGAGGTGAAAGCAGGGACCTAACAATACATTCAACTTTTTTTGCTGAAATGTGGACTTGAGAATCATTAAAACAGAAATGCTATTAACACTCTACTTACTTTCTATAGGCTGTCACACGTTTTGATTGATGAAATGATCTGAAAATCCACATTACAGGAGTGAAATGCAGAGTGGCAATTTCATGTGTTTAATGTGAATTAAGCATATTAAAATGTACTTATACACATCCAAGATTAGAAAGGGTAGAATTGGGGGAAAAAAAAAGAGTGAAATAAACTCAATTTTTTTGCAATATTTTTAATCTGGTCAGTATTTCCAGGTATGCAATCCTCCTTCTGCAATTTCCTCTTGTTCTATTTTAAAAACAGTGAATTATGTTGAAGCTTTAATTCCAGATGCAGTGCGTCACCATGTCACTTTTGTCAACAATAAGTGCTATGTAATTGTAACACTGGAAGCATGAGAGCTGAATCTAATACTATATTGACTTGTCTGCAGACAAATGAATGTTTCAGCAGGAATCAGGGGCAGTGGCTTGGGGTGGGGATAGAATAACGGAATGCCAACAGTGCAGAGAGAGGCCAGTCAGCCCATTGATCCTCCTAACAGTATGCCATCCAGACCCAGACGCTGCTTCTACCTTGGCTAACCCACATAGCCTACACATTGTTGCTACACTACAGACAATTCAACATGGCCAATAAACTAACCTGCACATCTTTGGACTGTGAGAAAGTGAGGAACGCAGATACTGGAGATCAGAGTCGAGAGTGAGGTGCTGGTAAAGCACAGCAGGTCAGGCAGCAACAGAGGAGCAGGAGAATCGACATTTGGGGCATAAGCTCTTCATCAGGACCTGAAACGTCGATTCTCCTGCTCCTCAGACGTTGCCTGTCCTGCTGTGCTTTTCCAGCACCACACGCTCGACATCTTTGGAATGTGGGAGGAAACCTACACAGACATGGGGAGAACGTGCAAACTCCACACAGTCACCCAAGGCTGGAATCGAACCCGCATGCCTGGCGCTGTGAGGCAACAGTGCTACCTTTTCTCCATCCTAACCCAAAAAGTATGAACGCCAATTGTTGTTGCCCTATTACCACTCTGGCTAAAAACTCAAACTTCAGCAGCAAAATCAGACACTCTCAGTCTGTGTTTCTCAGCTACACTTGAGTCATCAAGGGAACGGATTGTTTATGTCTGTAAATAACAATGGCCAATATCAGTGAGGTAGGGAACCAGCATCATGAGTCAGGAGATGCACAAAACAATGAGAAATCAGGAAAATGCTGGAGCTGAACACCATCTAAAGGTTGAGAGATTGGAATCTGTCTGAGGATCAATGCATGATCAATGCAAGAGCCACAGGTATTGCATTACTCTTTTGTTAAAGGGCTCCAGCCATCATTAAATTAAATGGCAGAACAGGCTTTAAAAGCTGAATGGCCTACATCCCTGTTCTCATGATCTTCCTCCCCCAACTTCCACACACAGCCAAGCCAAGCCCCTTCTATAATCTGCTCTTTTACCCTCTCCTAGAATTCCAGCAATTGACTGTTTCCATAGTAACTTTAGTTTGTCCAGATATGCCTGCACACTATATTCCACACAATGCTACAAATGAAGCGCCTGAGGTTGCATAATGCACTGGAGCTTGAATGGACGGCATCAGGAAGAGAGGTTTTTTTTTTAAAAAAGTCAAATAACTTTCAAGTGTCTTTTAATTGTGTTTTTTTTGGACTTTTAAAGGAATTAATAGGGCAGAAAGAAACCTTTTTGCACAAATGAGGGAAATTAGTACTATGAAGCACAAACTTAAAATCAGAGTTAGGCTTTTCAAAAAGAAAAGATGGGAGACCCTTCTTCAAAAGGGCATCCTTCTTAAAGCGAGGCCAGCCAGTGTGCCCTCACGTGGAATTAGAGCCCCAATGGGCTGAGGAGTGGCAGATGGAGTTTAATTTTGATAAATGCGAGGTGCTGCAGTTTGGAAAAGCAAATCAGAGCAAGACTTATACACTGAATGGTAAGGTCCTGGGGAGTATTGCTGAACAAAGAGACCTTGGAGTGCAGGTTCATAGCTCCTTGAAAGTGGAGTCACAGGTAGGCAGGATAGTGAAGATGATGTTTGGTATGCTTTCCTTTAAATCAGTCAGAATATTGAGCATAGAAGTTGGGAGGTCATGTTGCGGCTGTACAGGTCATTGGCTCGACCACTGTTGGAATACTGCATGCAATTCTGGTCTCCTTCCTATCGGAATGATGTTGTGAAACATGAAAGGATTCAGAAATGATTTACAAGGATGTTGCTAGGGTTGGAGCATTTGAGCTATAGGGAGAAGCTGAACAGGCTGGGGCTGTTTTCCCTGGAGCATGGGAGGCTGAGGGGTGACCTTATAGAGGTTTACAAAATCATGAGGGGCATGGATAGGATAAATAGACAAAGTCTTTTCCCTGGGGTGGGGGAGTCCAGAACTAGAGGGCATAGGTTTAGGGTGAGAGGGGAAAGATATAAAAGAAACCTAAGGGGCAACCTTTTCCACAGAGGGTGGTGCATGTGTGGAATGAGCTGGCAGAGGAAGCGGTGGAGGCTGATACAATTGCAGCATTTAAAAGACATCTAGATGGGTGTATGAACAGGAAGGGTTTGGAGGGATACGGGCCAAGTGCTGGCAAATGGGACTAGATTAGGTTACAATATATGGTCGGCATGGACGAATTGGACCAAACGGTGTGTTTCTGTGCTGTACACCTCTATGACTCTATATGTTTCTCAATCCTATTCTTCTGCTTTCTTCTTGTAACTCTTGACCCCCCCCACAAACCTGACTAATCAAGAACCTATCTCTGTCTTAAAGACCGTCAATGACTTGGCCTCCCACAGCCTTCTGCAGCAATGAGTTCCACAGAGTCACCACCTTCTGGTTAAAGAAATTCTCCCTTGCTCAGTACTCATGGGTCGTCTCTTCACTCTGACACTATGCCTTCAGGTCCTAGTCTTTCCTACTCGTGGAAACATTTTTTCCATGTCGAACCTATCGAGGCCTCTCAGCATTGTCTAAATCTGAATGAAAACCTCATTATCCTTCTAAACTCTATCAACAGCAGTCCTACAGGCATCAGCTAATCTTCATATGACAAGCCCTTCAAAGACAGGATTATTCTTGTGAACCTCCTCTGGACCCCGTTCAATGCTAGTACATTGTTCCTTGGATACACAGTCCAAAACTGCTCACAATATTCGAAATGCTGTCTTCCACAGCCTCAGCAGTACATCGTGCATTTGTATTGTAGCCCTCTTCAAACGAATGCTAACATTACATTTGCCTTCCTATCTGCGAACTGAACCTGCAGGTTAAGCTGAAGGAAATCCTGAACTATGAATCCTGAATCCTTTTGTGCTTCAGATTTCCAAACTTTTCTCCATTTAGGAAATAGTGTGAGCCACTGTTCTTCCTAACAAAGTGCATAATCGCTTTCCTTAATCTTTTCCATCTGCGACTTCATAGGTAGGCTAGGAGAGTGGCCAAAGTTTCTCCGTAGCCTCCCCACCTATCCTTGTCACCTGCAAACACAGCAACAATGCCCTCAGTTCCTTCATCCAAATCGCGAATGTACAATGTGAATAGTTGTAGTCCTAACACTGACCTCTGCAGAATGGTTGCCATCCTGAAAAAGACCCATTTATCTCTTTGCCTTCTGCCAGTCAGCCAATCCTCTATCTATGCCACTATTTTTCCCCAACACCCCAGACTCATCTTATTTAGCAGCCAACTGTGTGGCACCTTATCAAATACTTTCTTGAAACCTAAATACATCACATCCACTGGCTCCCCTTTGTCTAACTTGCCCATTATCCCATCAAAGAATTCTAACAAATTTGTCAGGCCTGATAAAGCCATGCCGATTCAGCCCAATTTTACCATGCACGTCCAAGTATTCTGCTACCTTGCCCTTAACAATGGACTTTAAAATCTTACCAATGACTAAGGACAGACTCGCTGACCTATTGTATCTTGTCTTCTGCCCCCCTCTCTTCTTAAATAGGGATGTCACATTAGCCATTTTTCAATCCTCTGGGACCCTCCCTGATTCCGGTGATTCTTGAAAGATCACCAGCAATACCTCAACAATCTCCTCAGATATCTCCTTCAAAGGCCCCGGGTATAGCCCATCCAGTCTGAGAAACTAATTTACCATCAGACCTTTCAGCTTCTCCTTAGACATGGCTGCTACACTCACCTCTGCATCCTGACTCTCAAAATTTTGATGTGCTCCTGGTGTCTTCTACAGTGACAACTAATGCAAATTACCTTTCGAGTTTCTCCGCAAAAACAGGAACAGAATTGCAAAAGCACTCAATAAAAGGGACAAAAATTATTTTCTTTTAGCCTTGATTAATTTTCTCACCAAATACCATTTCTTTCCTGAGATTGATTACTGTGTGTCAAATATAAATTTTAGTTAATTTGCTTTTCTTTGACTGTCAAAACAGATGTAGATAAAGAGGAGCATATCCCTCTCTGCTCACTTTCAGTGCTTTGAAAGAATGGATTAGGAGAAATAGTCACAGGAAAAGGCTGAAATTTAGTTTAAATGCACTGTGGGGTTCAAACACTCCTAGAAATCTTCACAGTCCACACTCAAAAGGATTTCACAGAGTCTTTGTTACCAAATCCACTGGCCCTCGGGCAAGTCTCTTCTTCCACTGCATTCAAATATAGTTCAACAACGGGTGTTTAGCTGCAAGGTAAATACAGTTTGTAAAAATGAACAACAAAAGAAAGCTAAAGAGGGAAACAATTGGAACATTCTGCCGTGGCAATTCAACGATTAATTCAAATGAAAGGTCAACTAGGCATTGTGGGTTTTTAACCGAGCAGTTGCAAGTCATCAGGGAAGTCTACTGTGACCAACATGCCAAAGAATAACTCAGCGTAGCACCAGTTATCCGTGCCCAACCCCCACAGATCTCTTCAGTGTGCACACACCACTGTGATTGGGTCTGAACAAACAGCAGCTGAGGTGCGAGATTCAGCAGCTTGTAGTTTGATTTTGTCACTTTTTAATTAACAGAATTCCCCCCCAGTCTGGTGGTTACTTAGTCAACCGTATTTGTCAATACTGACAGATTCGGCAAGATGAAAGCACGTCCCAATCAGAACGCGATAAAAATACATCCAAATCTCATAAAAGTGGCAGCAACCCTATAATTATCTCAGCGGGTATCTGAATGAAGGTGTGTCTGAAAGCTCAAGAGGACAAAAGAGAAAAGACGCTTTTCATAAAGGTGGATCTTCAGGAAACAAAACGGAATGAAAGCACAAATTATTTGAAGGTTCCCCATCTGGTGTTTGATGTGTCAAAGTGCTTCCTATGTCATTAGGAAAAGATCAGCCATAAAATAACCATAATAATATGATGAACAACACTGACAAGTCTTCTGGGAATGCAGGGCTTTCAGAATTCACATAATCATAAAGTATTTAAGTACTAACAGGGGCAGTGGTGCTATCAGTCATGTAAATGCATCATCTCCATTGAGATTAGTTTAGTGTGCTCATTTAAAAGATTAGATATTCTCATTCATTTCTGAAAGACTTTCAGTGTGCTGATAAATGATTACTCAATATCTAAATTATAGTCTGCTCTGAAGTTTGACAGCATTAAATTGATCACCTTTATTAGAAAATATAAAAAAATTAAGCCTCAATGGTGTCTGATTTGGCTTCCAACATTAGAATTTGGCAAAGAAGCGATCTTCTCCATAATACATTGATTATTGATTTTTTTTTCTGAAAGCCCTGTATTAAAACATTTTTTCAAGTAAACACTAGTGCATAAATCACTTATTCAACATATGTCACACATATCTTCAGACTAATGATTTACATTCTCCAAAGTAACCCATGTAAATCTGTGGTATTATTTCTCAGTTATACACAGAACAGCACATTGCAGCATTGTCTGAACATTGTAGACCCTGGCATAGCAGACATTAGTTGCTAATTACTGATTTCAAACATTCTGCCTTCAATCAGAATACATTCCAAATTAATGTGGATTTAATTTTGGCTCAAAGAATCTAAATGTATAACAACTTAAATGCACAGAGAGAAAGAATAAAACTTTTCATTTAGTTGTTCATTATCCATTTATAATGCATTCAAAAATCACGAAATGATTACAGACAAGAAAGGCTTTCAGCCATCTCGTTTTTCCATCCAGAGAGATCCTAAACTCCCTCCACAGCAGAATCAGACTATTTTAAATAATTTTTAGTTCTTAAATAACTTCAGGACTTTACGATATCTGCAAATGTTTTAAATGCATCAATCATTCTTTTCAAAGAAGTTTCTTGATATTATTAAGATTTCCTGATTTCGTTTTTGGTAGAAGCAGTGCATACTTTCTTGTCAGCCTGGTCAGAGATGTTATTACACTTCTTCAAGTAAGACTTGAACGCTGCTCTACTCCCCTCATTTAAAGGGAAATTCTGGATTCATTCTTTCTTTAATTTTAACAAGTTTGTTTTCATCGATATCATGTCTCTCGTGCCTCCATTTCAAGCTGAAAAAGTCTCAGACTATCCAGTCTTTTCTGATAACTCAAACCTTCAACAAGATGGATCAGACTTACAGTTTTCCTTTGAGCACATCATCCTGCAGTCTGATCAGAACTAGAAATAATTGTCATTGTGTGGTCTGATCGGAACAGAAAGGTGCAGACTGACCAGAACTCAGTAAAATCCAATCATAACCATCAACCCTCTCCAGTCCAACCCCTCCTGGTGGGGGCTGGTCAGCTCAGTTGGCTGGACAGCTGATTTAAGATGCAGGGTGATGTCAAGAGTGTGTGTTCAACTCTTGTGCCTGCTGAGGTTATAGAGTCATAGAGATGGACAGCATGGAAACAGACCCTTCGGTCCAACCCGTTCATGCCGACCAGATATCCCAACCCAATCTAGTCCCAACTGCCAGTACCCAGCAGATATCCCTCCAAACTCTTGCTATTCATATACCCATCCAAATGCCTCTTAAATGTTGCAATTGTACCAGCCTCCACCACTTCCTCTGGCAGCTCATCCCATACAAGTACCACCCTGTGTGAAAACGTTGCCCCTTCGGTCTCTCTTATATATCTTTCCCTCTCACCCTAAACCTATGCCCTCTAGTTCTGGACTCCCCCATCTCAGGGGAGACTTTGTCTATTTACCTATCCATGCCCCTCAATTTTCTAAACCTCTATAAGGTCACCCCTCAGCCTCCGACGCTCCAAGGAAAACAGCCCCAGCCTATTCAACCTCTCCCTTTGGCTCAAATCCTCTAACCCTGGCAACATCCTTGTAAATCTTTTCTGAACGCTTTCAAGTTTCACAACATATTTACAATAGGAAGGAGGCCAGAATTGCACACAACATTCCAACAGTGGCCTAACAAATGTCCTGTACAGCTGCAACATGACCTCCCAACTCCTGTGCTCTGACCAATAAAGGAAAGCATACCAAACGCCTTCTTCACTATCCTATCTACCTGCGACTCCACTTTCAAGGAGCTATGAACCTGTACTCCAAGGTCTCTTTGTTCAGCAACATTCCCTAGGACCTTACCATTCAGTGTATAAGTCCTGCTAAGATTTGCTTTCCAAAATGCAGCACCTCGCATTTATCTGAGGGGGCTATGGTGATTCTTATGCATTCTAACATTTCAACTCTCTCCAGTCCAACATGCGCTGAGCTCTTTTGTACTTGCTTCCTTGATCAGACATCATTGCACCAATTCCACTAAGCTCACTTCCAACATTATTCTTAGCTATTTCAACACCAGTCTTGAAGTATTTATCCAATCAAGATGTTGCACCTCCTTTATTAAATTGATCTGCCTATTTTCTCTATTAGTCCAACTCACTGCAGTTTCTAGATTTTGCCGTCTCCTAATTGATATTATGTTATTAGTGCAAATTTGTTCACAATATTTATGTAAATTAGCAGGTGTGGTCTCACTGCTGCTGCATTCACTTTCCACCATGGCGAGGTGAACAGCTTCAGTTAACCTTTATTTTCTGAGGACAATTTAATTTAGCTGATTTTTTTCCAGTCAGAGAAATCCAATCATAGTCTGAAGCTCCTTTCCAAGAATACAGGAGGACCACTGTGCCTCACTTTCAACCAATTCTAACTGCAACCCTGTCCGTGTCTCAGTATTTCCTTTAATTCATAGATCCCTGTCATGACGTGGAAAGTGCGAGAAACCCAAGCTGGCCATTTCAGCAAGGACTGCACTTCACACTGTTTTGTTTCATCCATGCTCTGTTGCCATTGTGATCGAGAACTAAAAAATATTCAGGCAGATAGTCAGTTAAACCATGGGAATTCTGAGTTGCAATAGCCCTCTATGTTAAACTGCTTCATTGGTGGTTAGTATGACTTATGTGCATTTGTTTGCTGTTAAAATAATTTGATGCAGGTTTGCAGGAACACGTGTTACGTAATGTTGGCAAAATCAATGCCTAATTCCCTGGAAAATCCATCTATGCTAGAATAACTAGAGATACAGGCAAAGGTGCCAATAATGTGATTTAGCAAAATGCTTGAGAGAGGAAAGCAAGTAAAATAGGACTGACATTACAAAAACATAAAAAGTAAGTTCCTTCTACCCTACCGCTTGGGATTGTGAACTGCTTAACTTCAGTTTTGACATTAAACTATAGCCACTATTTATATGAAGAAAGCATTTAATTATGTCAAAGGTTTAGAAGTAACCTACCATGTAAAAGTGGGATTGGAAAGGTAGGGGAGGAAGGGTATATTTTGAACCTTAGTAGGACCTAAGAAAATGCTCGCACCAAACAAACGAAGTATAATATTGCAGATGCAGGAAATCTGAAACAAAGCCAGAGAATGCTGGAGAAGCTCAAGTCTTGGCAGTATCTTGCTTTGATTTAATTTGATTTATTATTGTCACATGTATCGAGATATAGTAAAAAATATTGTTTTGCACACTATCCAGACAAATCATACGTTACACAAGTACAGAGGAACCTCGATTATCTGCCATTCGATTATCCAAATTTCAGATTATCCGGACAAGATTGCGACGTCCTGATGCTTGGCTAAACAGTGCTGTCCGGCATTCAATTATCCAAACGTTTAATTATCCGAACAAAATACTTCCCGCCCGCGTCATTCTGATAATCAAGGCTCCTCTGTACATTATGGTAATAGGACAGAATGCAGAATATAGTGTTATAGCTACAAAGAAGGTGCAGAGAAAGATGAGGGGTCCGTTCATAAATCTGATAACAGTGAGGAAGAAGCTGTTTTTAAATCTGTTGGAATGGGTTTTCAAACTGTTGTATCTGTGCAGAGAGAAACAGAATTAACGTTTCGAGTCCAGTATGACTCTTCCAGTTGCTTGTGATTTCAATAAGTCACTTGCTCTCATGGTAACATTTCAGTTCTGGGCTTGCTGCACTGTTCCAATGAAACAGCTTGGAGAGCAACACCTCATTTTCTGCTTAGGCACTTTACAATGTCGAGATCTCAACAATGAATTCCAAAACTATAGAAAATAATCACATTATGTTTGTGCACCAGTTTTCTTACATTTTACCTTGCCCACTCCACCCATGCCATAGCTATACCTTGTTTGTGACTGGCTTCTTTTGCCCTTAGTAGATAGGACACATTCCTTCTCTTTCACACTTTCATTTCTATTCATCTTACATCTCTATTTCTCTTTCATCACCATTGACAACCTCTTCATCTATTGCACTGGTCCTGTACACAAGGAGCCCTCTTGCTCCCTGCCAAAAGTATATTAAAAATGTCCTCCACCTTTCAGTTCTGAAGAGGAATCATACCAGACTTGAAACATTAACTCTGTTTCTCTCTCCACAGATGCTGCATGATCTGCTGAGTTTCTCCAGCATTCTGTGTTTGAAAGGAATGCTGTTATTGGTTAACATTTGTACCTAAACTTCTTTAAAACTAAACTGACAATTGAGCTTCTTGTTACCACAAAGGAAACTTAGCAATATATTTGTCAAGATTTGGAGGTACCAGTGTTGGACTGGGGTGGACAAAGTTATAGTCCAACAGGCTTCACATCTACCTGATGAAGGAGCAGCACTCTGAAAACTAGCGCTTCCAAATAAGCCTGTTGGAATTCTTTGGATCACTTGAAATATTATATTGATTCCCAACATCTCTCAATGACTTGATTGAAAAGAAAGTACTATTTGAGGTTAATGAAGATGTGTTTGCTAGCTCCCACAGAACCCATTCGCTTAGAGAACCAGTATTTCCCAGGGTAGAAATTACTGCCAGCTCATATCATCGTGCAAACACTGAACACGCTCATGACACATTCCTCTCACTATCTTAGTGAAAACATTAACCCATTTATATTAACTGCCTCTGTAGTTGAAGCAGCAATTTGAAAAGAACATATAAAGCATTTCAGCATAATCAGTGGGCAGCACGGTGGTTAGCACTGCTGGCTCACAGCGCCAGAGACCCGGGTTCAATTCCCGCCTCTGGCGTTTGCACATTCTCCCCGTGTCTGCGTGGGTTTCCTCCGGGTGCTCCGGTTTCCTCCCACAATCCAAAAATGTGCAGGTTAGGTGAATTGGCCATGCTAAATTGCCCGTAGTGTTAGGTGAAGAGGTAAATTTAGGGGAATGGGTCTGGGTGGGTTGCGCTTCGGCGGGTCGGTGTGGACTAGTTGGGCCGAAGGGCCTGTTTCCATACTAAGTAATCTAATCTCTACCCCAAAATGATTCCCAATCTGGTTGAACTGCAGAGGCGATAGTCTTGTCTTAAATTTTATTTGCATTATTTTTAGGCATCAGGCAGGCATTTCAGAGTCATGCTCCGAATAATAGTTAGCCAATATGTATTTACTGCTTTCAAGAGATTAGGAATGTTTGTGACAGTGCAGGGGAGAAGCAAGTACACTGGGTCAAACTAATGTTTTACAGGCAAAAGTGAGGACAACAGATGCTGGAGATCAGAGTCAAGATTAGAGTAGTGCTGGAAAAGCACAGCAGGTCAGACACAATCTGAGAAGCAGGAAAATCGACTTTTCAGGCAAAAGCCCTTTATCAGGAATGAGGCAGGGAGCCTCCGGGGTGGAGAGATAAATGGGAGGAGGGTGGAGCTGGGGAGAAGGTAGCTAAGGGTGCAATAGGTGGCTGGAGGTGGGGATGAAGGTAATCGGTCAGAGAGGAGGGTGGACTGGATGGTTGGGAAGAAAGATCGGCTGGTAGGACAGGTCATGAGGATGGTGCTGAGCTGGAAGGTTGGAACTGGGCTAAGGTGGGGGAGAGGAAATGAGGAAACTGGTGAAGTCCACATTGATGCGCTGACGTTGAAGTGTTCTGAGGCGGACGATGAGGCGTTCTTCCTCCAGGCGTTGGGTGGCGATGGAGGCAGCCCAGGACCTGCCTGTCCTCGGCAGAGTGGGAAGGGGAGTTGAAATGTTTGGCCATGGGGCGGTGGGGTTGATTGGTGCATGTGCCCCAGAGATGTTCCCTAAAGCGCTCTCCGAAAAGACGTTTTACAGGCCATACATCGGCTTTTGTATTAAAGTTAACAGCTCGAAACAGATTGATTAGGAAAAATATCAAAAGGCTGCTGGAATGGAGGAATGGGTTCAATGCATAAACGTAAATTCAGTGAGCACCATAGAGACAAAGGAAATCGCAAGTTCGGTTCTTAGATGTTTTTGATCAACCTGTTCAGAAATATTAAAAACATGTGTCCAGGGTAGGTGGGACTTGAAGCCAGACCGTCCAACTCTTTACACCACAACAACAACCCAAATTAGAAACAAAGCAAGTTAGTCTTAGGACCCCATATTAAGGAAGGGGAAAACCAGCCTGAGTTCTGATTCCTGATTGTCTAGCTTCAGATTTAGTTGTAGCATCCCTATATTACAGCTGTTCAAAAGATGTACTGACCAGCCAAAGGTGAGGTTACGGCAACGCAACTTTCACCAAATGCACTAATTTTAGTAGAAAACACCTTAAATGCACTCACAATACAGGTAAATGTACTTCAGAATTCACTTATCAAAGACCTCTCCATCATTCAATAACCAAGGAATCATCGAATCCCTACAGTGTGGAAACAGGCCCTTAGGCCCAAGGAGTCCACACCGCCTGTCCAAAGAGTAACCCACCCAGATCCATTCCCCCACCCCATTACTCCACATTTACCCCAAACTAATGAACCTAACCTACACATCCCTGAACACTATTGGCAATTTAGCATGGCCAATTCAACTAACCTGCACATCTTTGGATTTGGGGAGGAAACCAGAGTACCCAGAGGAGACCCATGCAGACATGGGGAGAATGTGCAAACTCAACATAAACTGTCGACGGAGGCTGGATTTGAACTCACATCCCTGGCGCTGTGAGGCAGCAGTGCTAACCACTGAGCCATTGGGGCTCTCGTAATAATCAAACAAACATAAATGGATTAACCTTTATTTTAATGTTTTACAAATAAATGGACTAAAATTATTAAGATCTGCATACAAAGCTTGTGGAAATATGCATCGAGATTATATGCTCAATGATGCACTCTTATCATTTATTTTTTATTTATGAATCAGAAACTGAATATGTCACATTGGAATTCGCAAATCGGTCAGGTAGCCAATGGCGAATTACTAGATTAAAATGTCCGTACATAATTTGCCAAGCTCACTATCGAGGTTCACAGCCATGGATCATGGGTTTGGATGAAGTACCAGAGATCTGCAAAGGTCTAAACACTACACCAGATTCAATTACTGCACTCAAAACAGAACATAAAACAAAATCATCATTAATATTAACTGATGCAATGTTACCAAGTGAAAGAGGCAATTTTCAAACTATGATTATTTTTTGCAGCTGTTAACCTTTTTGATGCAGCCTCAATTTTAGCTGTCTGTGTATCGTAGACTCTGCAGAGAGAAGTGAGCAAGCAGAAGGCTCCCCAAAGGAAAACTGAAATTTCCACCGATTCGAAGGGCAATCAAGTGAAAAATTTAGAGTTGGCTATATAGTATCAATCAATGCAGACACTCACAATCCAAAGATCTTCAGCCGTGGCTTTTCCGAGAGTGTGGTAGCTATAATCCTTATATTCCAATCCCTTTTATAACTAGACAGACCACATCTTTTCGTAGGACTTACCATACTATTACTAACCAGCGTTTGAGTGTCTATTTAATATATTTACGACTTTTGTAAGGAGAAAATAATTTTCTAATTGCAGGTGCAATTTGAAGCCTGGCAACAGTCCAAGCATGAGTTCTACCGTAGCATCTTAAAATTAAGGAAAATATTATAAATGGAGATAATGAATGTAATTTCCAATTATATTATATAAAAGGAGACCTGCTCACTTTCTCAAAATAAAATAAACTTTGTTGAATCTGCGTCATCCCTCAGAAGAGGTAACTTCTTAGATCTCTATGACAATGCTTTACATGTGATAACTAGATGTTCATTCATTGTCTGATCTTACTTCCTTTGGTTCCTCTGAAGAAATATGCAGTCCCATTTCAGGTGGTCAGACTGAGAACAAGAAACATAAGTACAAGACCAGACATCCATAACATGTAATATATACTTCACTTTCAGTCATTTAGTATTCACCACATCCTTTGATGCCCTTAGCAACAAAACTATATCAAACTCATTTTAATGCTTTCAAATGACCTAGTTTCAAAGGCGTTTCTTGCAGATTCTTACCACTCTTTTTATAAAGCAATGCCTAATTTTGCTATCATGTAGAAATGGCCTAACTCTAATTTATGGTTCCACAGTTTAGTTAAGGTGGAGGGAATCCAATCAACTCACCAGACTGGAATTGTGATATGTGAGCACTCGAAGACTACAGGCAATGTACATCGACCTCATTGTATGCTAATTAAATGAACTCATGAATTTTGTCAACATCAACACCACAGACAGATGAATTCCTGAAATTATGTTAAGCCTCTCCCCCTTGCAGACATTCCACTCTGAGCTGTTAACATACTTCACCAAGGTACTTATTTCACAGAAATCTTGAGGGATCATACTTCTCTTCACTGAGCTAGGCAGCCTGAAGATGAATTTAACAATCTTGACTGATCAAGCACAAACCAGGTGTAGTATTTGATAGCTGAAGTTCTCATATATGAGTCTCCACGTTCACAGAAACTTTGTGTTATTGCCAATCCCTTCCAACAAAGACAAGTTGCTGATCTGTGCCTGACATTTCATTATTTACGATTAGCTTTTAAACTGGCCACCTAGTTACAAGTTTCTGCTGGACACTTGCACTTTATAGGAAGTGTCAGTCACTCAAGACAAAGAGCCACAGAGACTATAATTGCATTGCTGCCCAGTTAAACGACATATCCTTCAGCACCACAGAAGCTCTCAGATATGGGACCTGGAGGCTTTATAACCTCAAATTTCTGCCAAGCTTAGATGGCCAGAATGAATTAACTTCAAACAATTGGGAGTGCAACCATATTTTATATTCCTCGCAAAACAACTGTAAGACAATAACTCCATTCTATCACCAAATTCTACGGATGCTGGATAAGATAAAGAACGAAAAATACTGGAAATACTCAGTAGGTCTGGCAGCTTCTGTGAAGAGGCAACTGAGTCAGTGTTGGAGGTTGTTACCAATAAGTCATTAATCTAAGAAGTTAGCTGCCTTTTTTCTGCAAAGCTACTTTCAGATCCACTATATTCAAAACCTAATTAAACAACGCGTGGAACAGAGAGCATTGGTGCCTGCTGTCTCCATGGTTTTAGCAAAATAAACATTTAAAATATAACTTTAAAACAAACCTGTGTTTGAATAGATGGATTTTTAATTTGGGCACCAAATAATTAAATTGTATTATGTCTGCATTTTAGCTAAATGTGAAGCATACCATTGTTTAGGCAGATTCTGAATTACAAATCTCTGTAAAGCGTGGCGGATGTCTACAATCGTGATTACATAATTGCTGATTATCGCTTTATTCTCAAAATAGTATTTGTGTTACAAATACATAAACACAGCAGGGCAGAAGACCAGAAAACCTTCAGAGAGGCTTAAAGGGGGAGTGAAAACTAAACTGTTAACTATCCAGCATTGCTGAAGGTTATTACATGAAAAGATCTTTCAGTGCTGATGTGGTACTTGGAAGCCTGACAAAGGGCCATTGATTACATTAAATTACAGCACCTGCATTCAATACAGCAAGACTTTCCTTGTTATTGTAGAAGTGACAACCTCTAGCCTTCTTTTACACTCAGTGAAACAGATTACAGTAGATTTCAGAGGCAGCAACCCTCGCTAGGTTTTAGAACAGAAATCAAGCTTACTAGCTGTCAAATAATTTCTAAATAAGTGAAGATATTTGAAAGGCTGCTTTCAAATTAAGAAGCACAAAAAGGGTTATGAGAAGTCTGGAACTCCTTCTCACAAAAGGTTGTGAATGCTGGATCAAGGCAATGTTTTCAAAACTTAAATTGACAGATTTTTATTGGGTAAGGGTACCAAGGGATATGGATCAAAAATGAGTAAATAGATTTCAAATCAACCATGATCTAATTGAATGGAGGAACAGTTTGGGGCGGGGGGGTGGGGGGGGTGGGGGGGGAGCTGCAAATATCTTTGTTCTTGCAATGTTTGTAAATTGAGAGAATAAAATTATTTTCACAAGATATACATAGGCTTAAAATATAGAATCATTTGATGAAACTATCCTTTGGGAACATAGGTCCCTGCCAGGATAAGAATTAGAAGTTGTGGTTTTAATGCACAATATATTTGTTTGGCAAAAGAAAATCAATTGTAATACAGTATGATGTGGATACAATCGGACGTTGGACACTTCTGCAAAATCAAACCAGTTCCTCTCCCCCTTTTCCAAATCTGCAGAATCTTCCCTCTAGAAAAATTGATTTTGGTAATCTGAATTGCTCTATAGTTTTCTGAAAAAGGATCCTCTTTGCTTAAAGAGTCTTGAAGATTTTAAAAAGGAATGGTAAGATGAATACATATAATTACAAAGCTCTCATTACAGTTCTTCGCATTAAGTCAGGGCTCAGAAAATTTATGGGGTGTGGTGGTATAGAACATAAATTAAAGAATTATTTTTCTCTTAACCTACTATTCTTTGACAGGTTCAGTTCTACAGAGCTGCTAGGGATTACTTTAATTTTTGAAAGATTAGATGAGATTGCTTTACAAAATGTAATATTAAGTGCAGAGTTGAGATTACTTGAATGTATTACAGGATACAGTAATAAGCAAGGTCTTTCAGTCACCAAAATCTCACCCTTAGCTGAACTCACTTGAAAATCTCATCAGAAATCTGTGACCAAACTGTCTCCCAGATGCAAGCCTAGCGAAGTTGTAGGAAAGATTTCTTTTGTACAGTTAACCCTGTTTCTGGAACCAGTCCAGAAACACAGACTAAATACAATGATGAGTTTCAAGACCACTCAAAAATACACCCCAGTCCAACACCGGCACCTCCAACTCAAAAATAGCAACTGGGAAAATCAACCTGATGAGCTCATCGGACAAAGCCATGTGCCACTCTATCTGCTAAAGTCACACACAATGCCAAAGTTGACGTTGAATTTGAAAGTCCATTGCTTGGTGCTTAAGTTGCTTGTGCAGCCTGTTTTGTATCATTAACACCACATGTTAATCTTATCTTACATTTGTCTGAGGACAGGGTGATTGTGGGGAGTTGGACGTTTTCAAAACCTGAGAGACATCACAATTTTTTTGTGTAATGAATCATAGAATGAGTAGGCCAATACTTTATCCAACTATTGACAAAATAAAAATCCATCCTTTAAAATTCATGGCATAGCCAAAAGGATTGTGCCTGACTGAATGAAGCAAATAAAGGCCATAGTCTGCAGTACTTCCTGGAATGGGGGAGGAGTAGTTTGGGGGAAATCTCAGAATACCATCTAAAACACCAACACATGTTTCCTCAGAGAAGCATACACTTTAATATTTCCCATCACCTGATGGAGGCCCTCAATCAGGGAATCCATTCCAGACAGCCCAACTACAGTGATTGCAGATGTTTAAAGAAGACAGACTCTTCCTAAATGAGCCACTTGTCATTATAAATTTCTGTTTTGCAAACCAAAAGCTCATCGTTCCCATTAAGCTTGCTCTTTGACTGTGTCTAATTGGATGTATTGAAGTGTTTATAAAAACAGCATTTTTAAAAAATTATAGCTTGGTAATGAAAGAAAGTTATTACGTACAGAGCTGCAGAATCCAGTCAGAAACCCCTGTCATGTAGGCTGAAATATTACTATGTAGTTTCAGGTTTGTCATCCGAAGTACAACTTTATTCCTTTGTCTTACAAGCATCTCTTTGTTTGTGTTATAATGATTTCTACGTTCCACAATTGTTTTAAAGTTCAATGTACAATACATCAGCTTTGAGTTATTCTGAGTAACAACGTCCCAGGTATAAATCCCTGAAATGCCTACTTTGATACTTAATAAAAATACACATTCGCAGATCTCAGTGAGGAACAGAATTGGCTTGGTTGTGACAATCTTTCACAATGAACAGCCTCCTGACATTCCAAGTTTGGGTTAACATGAGAAGTTTGGTCTCCCAAGCACTATGTCCAGCACTAACCGGACAGAATGGGAGAAACTGAGAGCTCTATGCTTTACAAAGTATTTTATTGCTGTAAAGATATGCTTTATTTCTATGACCATGCATAATTCTGTATTATTAGGTGGAGCTCTGTGATATTTTGAGCTTGTGGTACTAATCTGAGGTACATTGTATTTCTGCAGTAAGGGTTATCATTCAAAGTTGGAAAATTTGGTCACTTTCATATTGCCATAATTACTCACTTCTATCTTTCTTTGAAGACAGCATGCTTCTTCTATTGATTGCAACTTAGCCCATTCTAAGACATTAACTATTGACCTCTTCACTCTCCCCTCACAGCAGTAATGCCCGTTTAAAATAATAAATCACACACACAACAGCCTCGTTTCCTGATCGCAATACCCAAGAGAATTTGAAATTACTGCATTAAATCGAGAATCATTAACTCTTGAATTGGGACACGTCTTCCTGTAAATCAAGCCTTAAGAAAGATAGCTGCATCATGTTAAAACTATAATATCAGCCCTTTTGGGACCTTAAGCTGAGAAACCCTGGGAAACGTGATCAGTTCTTGTCAATATTAGTTAATACATGACCCAATAATGAAGCCAACTTGTGTAGCATAGTATGAAAATGTCAGCATGTTTATCAAACCAATGTTGTAAGTTAACAAGAAAGCAAACTGTTCATGTTAAATTTGCTGTTCCTGCATGAACGTGGTAAGCCAGTGAAAGGATTAAACATGAGAAGGTTGCCTACCTATTAAAGAATTTAAAAAGCAGTTACATCCTAGCTCACATTTTTAGGGTCCAGCTGGCTGAGGGCAGAGGCCACAGAACTAAGTTAAATTCACTGCTTCATGTTGTATTCGCACACAGTTCTATGTACACCTGGTTAATCAGGTGCGCAGTGGACCAATAAACAGTCAAGTCCATTAAGGTCTAATCTTAGTTAAGAGTTGGCAGGCCAATTATCCTTCTACTCATTATAAGGAGTTTAACAAGCTCCCAAAGAGCCTTTATACAACAGCCAATATAACATTGCTGCATTGGGCGCTCTTGTGACACAGTGGTACCGTCTGTATATAGGTGAGGAGACCTCATTTCAAGTTCCACTTGCTCTAGACCGGAGTCACAACCTGCGTGAACAGGTTGATTAGAAATATCTAAAATTGAAATATTGTAAAGCTACTTATTAAATGCCAAAAATCCATGACTTTGATAGTTTCCCATTTTCTACATCACCCTATGACTTCAATAGAATTAAATTTGGGCTGCATGCAAAGTCCCCATCTATACTTCTGGTGATCAGGTTAAAATTAATAATGCTGTTGGGGAAAGTGAACAGGTCAGTGGTTAAGATCTTATAATAGACTAAGCTGCAATCAATAGAAGAGGCATTACTGTCTGCACACAATGAATGAATTGAGTAATAATTGCAACAAAATGTACACAAGGTCAACTAAGTTAAAGTTAATGCCCTATCTTTGTTAAAGACATTTTAAGAATATTTTAGTCAAAAGAAACTTGTAATGCACCTGAATTCTCTGAAGGTCAGCCCTACGATCAGTGTGAGAGCTTGGAGGAAATCAACTGTCAGAACAGGACTGTGATGCTATCCCCATTATCTCACAGCTTACTCATAGGCTTTAGATTCAAAAAAGGCTGTGCTGCTGGAAATCTGAGATAAAAACAGAAAATTTTGGATTTCTGCCAAAGGGTTGGCATAAAAACCATGACCCTATCCTTTCCCTTTTCAGGTTCTGACAGCTAAAGTATCAACCTACCATCTTATGGTTTTAGCCAGATATTAGTCTTCCTTTATACTCCTTTGCTCATGGTGAATAACAATGTTATGTACACATAATGCTAGAGGACATTTGGCAAGTTAAATTAAAAGGATAAGGTAATAATGCAGGAAATTGATACTGTAAGGACTATGAAACCACAGTGAGACTGTAAAGGAGAAAGAAGACAATTATAACAGTGTATCAGCAAATAAGGCAAAAATAGTAAAACACCAAAAATTAAAAATCCTTCATCCAAATATGCACAGCATTGAAAACAAGATGAATTAATTGATCACCCAAAGTAGAAATGAATAAATGGTGTCTCCTCTACTTTGCGGAGACAGGACACCTACTCGCAGAGCGCTTCAGAGAACACCTCTGGACATCTGCACCAATCAACCCCACCGCCCCATGGCTGAACACTTGAACTCCCCCTCCCACTCTGCTGAGGACATGCAGGTCCTGGGCCTCCTCCATCGCCACTCCCTTACCATCCAACACCTGAAGGAAGAACGTCTTATCTTCTGCCTCGGGACCCTCCAACCCCAGGGCATCGTGAATTTCACCAGTTTCCTCATTTCCCCTCCCCCCCTCCTTACCTCGGTTCCAATTTACCAGCTCAGCATCGTCCTCATGACCAATCCCATCTGTCCATCTTCCTTCCCACTTTCTGCTCCACCCTCCTCTCCAACCTATCACCTTTACCCCACCCCCAACCACCTACTGCACTCAGCTACCTTCTCCCCAGCCTAACCCCCCTCCAATTCATCTCTCTACCCGAATCTCCCAGCCTCATTCTTGAGGAACAGCTTTTGCCTGAAACGTCGATTTTCCTGCTCCTCAGATGCTGCCTGAGCGGCTGTGCTTTTCCAGCACCACACTCTTGGCTCTATTCTCCAGCATCTGCAGTACTCACTTTCGCCTAGAGAATCCGTATACCAGGCCCACTATCAAGGGAAGGCCTCCTGCATTCTCAAAGATCCATCCCATTCTGGCAATGCTTTTCTACAACCTCTACCATCAGGGAGAAGATACAGAAGCCTTAACACACGCACTAGCCAGTTTCAAGACAGTTCCTACCCTACTGTTAGAATACTGAATGGACTCTCAAACTCTTAGCATTCGCCTGCACCTGCATTTTTACCTATTATTTGTTTATCTATGCTATTTAACTATATGATCGCAAGAAAAAGCTTTTCGTTGTGCCTTAGTACACGTGACAACAAATTCAATTCAATTCAAATTCAATGTAGAATCAGTTTGAATAGATATAAGGTAAAGCAAATGAAAGTCACTGTTGAGTGTAGTTTATAGGCCCCCTAAACAGCGACACAGTAGGACAGTACACATCAACAAATAACACATGGCTTGAAAGAAAGACACTGCAATAATTCTTGGCAACTTTAATATTGAATTAATCAAATTGCAACAGTAGCTTGGGAGGTCAATTGAGGTCATATACTGATTATAGATTATTGTGAGCTCAAAATATATAATGAGACAGGATTAAATAATATTACTTATAGTAAAAGGATCTTCTAAGCAACTGTGATCATAATATTTCAGAATTTCACATTTGTTTTGAGAGTGTGCAGTATAGGTCTATAACTCATGTCTTAAACTTAAGTGAAGACAATTACAAGGACATGAAGGCAGAGTTGGCTAAAGTAGACTAGGTAAACATGTTAAAAGGGAAGACAATGGAAAAGCTAAGGCAGATATTTAAGGAAATATTTCATGCCTCTCAATAAACACAAACCCCCTAGATGAAGAAAGTGCGTCCTCTGACAGAGGCAATCTGTGGCTAACTAGGGAAGTTAAAGGTATTATCAAATTAATAGATAAGGCATACGGTTAATTTATTGGTAAGTCAGAGGATTGGAAAAGATTTAGAAACCTGCAACGGATGACAAAACAAAAAAAAAGAGAAACTGGAGTAATGAGAAAAGAAAGCAAGAAATCTAAAGTCTGACCATGGGAAGTTCTACAGGTATATAAAAGTTAAAGTGAACATTGGTCCCTGAGAGGATGCAACTGGGGAACTACCAATGTGGAAATGACAGGGGCTTTGAACAAGTATTTTGTATCTGTCTTCACAGTAGAAGACACAAAAACATCCAAAAAAATAGTAAAAAAAATCATGGGGCAAGAGTGAGGCTGCAACTTAAAAACTGCAACAATCACTACAGCTAAGGTAAAGGGAAAACCAATGGAACTTGAGACTGCCAAGGCTAGTGTGTGCCCTGAAAAGACAGCAGCAGAGATGGTGGGTACATTGGGTATTATGTCAAAAATTCTGTAGGCAAGGTGCCACTAATTGGAAAACTAGAAATCATAATCCTTTGTTCAAGAAAGGAGGAAGGAAGAAAGCAAGAAATTATAGGTTAGTTAGCGTCATATCTGACATTGAGAAAATGCCAGAATCCACTATTTAGAAGTTATTAACAGGACATTTAAAAAATCCTAATACAATCCATGTGGTTTAGTGAAAGGGAAATAGTGCTTGATTAAGTTTTAGAGTACTTTGAGATTTAACAAATAGAGTGGATGAAGGGGAACCAACAGGTATGATATTTTTGGATTTGTAAAAAAAAAGCATTTGAGAAGGTGGCATAAAAAAGTTTACGAAACAAGATTAGAGTTTTTTTCTGTTGAGACTGACATATTAGCATGCGAGAGATAACTAACAGGGAACAGTTTGGTAAATGGACATTTTTAGTAAATTGTAACTTGTGGAGCCTCAACTATTTACAATGTTAATAACCTGAATGTAAAAATAGACCTTATTGTATCAAATTTGATGACAAAGACAAATTAGAAAGCAATTTTGCAAGGAGGATACAAAGAGACATCAATAGATATCAGCAAAAGGATTAAGTGAGTAGGCAGAAAATTTAGCAGCTTAAGTAGGAAGATTGAGAAGCAAAACACTATTTAAATGGAGAGACATAATGTGGGGGAGCTGGTGTTGGACTGGGGTGGACAAAGTTAAAAACCACACAACATCAGGTTATCGTCCAACAGGTTTACTTGGAGGCATTAGCTTTCGGACCGCTGTTCCTTCATCAGGTGACTGTGATGTGCAAGACTATAAGACACAGAATTTATAGCAAGCAAAACATTACAGAACCATGCAACTGAAATGATATATTGAACAAACCTGGATTGTTGTTAAGTCTTTCATTTTTTTAGAATGGGTTGCAGGTTTCAGTTCATTAATGTGTAAATCCCAGAATTTCTTTTAAATCACATTCTCGAGATTACTTAATGTTTTTATAACAAAAGGTGACATCTCAACTCAGACAATGCATTAAAGGTGTGAAGGTTAGAGTCTGTCTATTATCCCAATCTTGAGTCAGACTGGTTCTAAGTGGAATTTACAAAATATTACATGGATTGACTGCCTGCAGATTTTATTTTGCTCAAAAATGCACAATGTATCTGCAAATATAATTCTGCAAATACAAATTCACCCCATAGACATGTGTGTGTGTGCGCGTGTATGAGAGAGAAAGAGAGTATGCATGCAAGTGTGTGTTCACATGTGTGAAAGCTTGGAAAGTGTATGCGAGTGTGATGGAGTATAAACCTGTGAGGGGGTGAACGCGTGGGAGGTTATATGTGTAGGAGTGTGAGAGAGAGAGAGTGAGAGAGAAAGAAAGAAGAGTGTGAGTGTGTTTGTTTGATTAAGAGAGTGTATAGTGCAGTGGGGTCACCTGTAGTGAACCCAAGTTCCTGGCTGAGGCCATTCCCATGGGTACCGAACGTGGCTGTCAGCCTCTGCTTGGCCACTCTGCGTTGTTGCATATCTTGATGTCCACCTTGGAGGATGGTCACCCGAAGATCCGAGGCTGAATGTCTGACTGCTGAAGCATTCCCCGACTGGGAGGGAACACCCCTGTCAGGCGATTCTTGATGTCCACCTTGGAGGATGGTCACCCGAAGATCCGAGGCTGAATGTCTCTGACTGCTGAAGCATTCCCCGACTGGGAGGGAACACCCCTGTCAGGCGATTGTTTTTCGGTGTCAATTCATCCATAGTCGTAGTGTCTGCCTTGGTCTCGCCAACGTACCATGCCTCAGGGTATCCTTGTCTGCAGCATACGAGATAGATAACGTTGGCCGAGTCACATGCATACCTGCCGTATACACGGTGGGCGGTGTCCCCACGGGTAATGGCAGTATCCGTGTCGACATTCTGACATGTCTTGCAGTGGTTACCAAGACAGGGCTGTACAGTGTTGTGAGATGGAAATGTGTTGCTGGAGAAGCGCAGCAGGTCAGGCAGCATCTAGGGAACAGGAGAATCGACGTTTCGGGCATTAGCCCTTCTTCAGTGTTGTGGTCGATGTTGTCCTGAAGGCTGGACAGTTTGCGCTGAACAATGATCTGTTTAAGTTTTGGTAGTTGTTTAAAGGTGACAAGTGGAGGTGTAGGGAAGGTCTTGGTGAGATGCTCATCCTCATCGATAACGTGTTAGAGGCTGCAAAGAAAATGGCGTAGTTTTTTGGCTCCTGGGAAGTACTGGACAACAAAGGGTACCCTGTCGGTTGCAACCCATGTCTGTCTCCTGAGGAGGACATTACGTATTCTTGCTGTGGTATGTCGAAACTAGCGATCGATGAGTTGAGCATCATACCCTGTTCTTTTGAGAGCATCCTTGAGCAGACTGCAGAGTGCTGTGTCTTTGTACTTGAATAACAAAGGGTTCGTATGCAGCCACAACAGGAAGGCAAATCCAATGTTGGCATTCATTACTAGGGGAATTGAGCATACAGGTAGGGAAGTTTACTGTAACTTTACAGTGCAGAGATGAAACTACACTTAGGGTAATTGCATACAGTTTTGATTGCCAAACTTAAGGAAAGAGAAGGTTAACCAGGCGGATTTCTGGGGTGAGAAGTTTGCCTTACCACAAAAGTCTAAACCCTGGATCTCCTTAGTATAGGTATGGAATGCTTTGCCTGCAACGGTAGTAGATTCGCCAAGTTTAAGTGCATTTAAGTTGTCATTGAACAGGCATATGGACGTACATCGAATATAGTATAGGTGGGATGGGCTTCAGATTAGTATGACAGGGCGGCGCAACATCGAGGGCCGAAGGGCCTGTACTGCGCTGTAATGTTCTATGTGATCCAAATGATGCATTTGAAATTTATTGCAAAGGTATTTATAAACAGCACATGTCTGTCATCTACTCATGTAGCAAATAGCACTTCACAAACATTTTCATTCCATTGCTCATACAGCAGATGGTGTAAGCAACTGGTGACACTATCCACCATGTTAATGATACCTTTTAAAATGACTGACCTCATTCATTGCCATGTCCAAGTCAGATAACAGCAATGAACGAGCTTGTAGGAGGAGACACTTTTAATCAATCTGTTCAGAGATGTTATGATGCACTCCTGGAGCAAATGTGACTTGAACCTGGGCTTTCTAGTTCAGAGATAGGGACACTACAACTGCACCACAGGAGCCCCTAACTAATTTATAGGATTCAAATTCAGTGGATTACCTTTACCCAGTCTAATCCGGCAAAAATCCCTTGATTGTACTGACAATGACAATGTCGTGCAGGAATTCCAAATAGCCTGTCATCATTTGTGGTGACAGAAATGCAAACATTCCTCTCCAAGTGAGTCAGTAAGAGCAGAGAAAGCCAAGCCAGAACTTGTGAAGCTGTTTATTTCAACATTTCCTTTTTACTTCGGTCATCGTTTTCTTTTCCTCCCACTGTAATTATTGTATCCAGATTATCACCTTTTCATGACAAGTGTGTGTGGAATGGAAACAAGCCACTCAGTCCAATTGGTCAATGATGGTGTTTAGGTTCCACTCCAACCTTTTGCTTACAACCTATTCCTGATCTATTTCTTTATCTCATCTATTGACACAGCAGAGTTGCTTTCTCCCTCAGAGTATTTTGAGGTTCCTGTTGAATTTATCTGTCTGATTGGCCTTAATCATTCCATGTGGTAGGGAGATCCACATTCTTATTAACTGGGACAATCTCAGTGACTGACATCTCTAAAAATAAGCAGGTAGGGAAATACTCAGACAAACCACTCACGTAGTCAGGTCTTCCTTTTGTTTTCCTTCTTTCCATAATTTTGTCGGTTCCAGCTGACATTCTCCTGAAGGAACATTTTGCAAACTTTCTGCATGAGATAAAACCACCAGCTCTATTCCTAAGAGTTCATCCTACAGTACATGTCTTCAGTAGCATTGCTGGAATGTTGTCAGAGTCTATAGCCTTTGCAGAATTCAATGACTTCAGCTGTTTCTTGATATTTTGTGGAGTTAATTGGTTGAAGACAGACATCTGTGAGGCTGGACTCCTTAAACCACTTCTCTTTTTTTCCAAATAATTCTACTTTTGTTACTTCTTCATACTTGTTGACATATCAAACTATAGCAATTTCATCCCCCCCAACACCTTAACTTTTCATAAAGTCTCAATTCTAATCAATGATAGTATTAAACCAGTGGGGAAAAGCTCTTTTCTTTATCCACTCAAGGGGTGAGGGTGCCAAACCACATTGCTGTGGGTCTATAGTCACATGTAGACCAGACCAGGTAAGGATAGCAGTTTCCTTCCCTAAAGGACATTAGTGAACCAGATGGATTCTTCTGACAACGGATTCATGGTCATCATTAGTCTCCTAATTTCAGACATTTTTATTGAATTCAGATTTCACCAATTGCCATGACTGACTTTGAACTCAGGTCCCCAAACATTTTCTGGATCCCTGGGTTAACAGTCCAGTGATAATACCACTAGGCCATAACCTCCCCAAATAGATTAATATTGACTTAAATCCAATATTCTCCAACATAAAGACACACCATATTTTTGTGGATGCTTTACTTCAAATTATACCACTTAAAAACTGCACTGGGTCGGCATGGACGGGTCGGATTGAAGGGTCTGTTTCATTGCTGTACATCTCTATGATTCTATAAATGTGCCAAGAGACTGAGTAGCTGCATCATTTTGGACATAAAGATGATCTCAATCATTGCTCAGTTTGCTTGTCTCAGTTAGTCCTTAACACATGCACTGTAATTGCTTGAAGCACCTCAGGATAATGGGGGTGGGGGTGAGGGTAGGGTTTAGTTTGAGTCACTACTGCCAATCATTATTGTGTGGTCCAACCTGGAGACATTTATCAATGCTGGGTAAGGACAGTATAGTAGGTAAAAACAATGACTGCAGATGCTGGAGACCAGACGCTGGATTAGTGGTGCTGGAAGAGCACAGCAGTTCAGGCAGCATCCGAGGAGCAGCAAAATTGTTCCTCCAGGCATCTGGTGGTGAGGGAGCGGCGGTGAAGGAGGCCCAGGACCTCCATGTCCTCGGCAGAATGGGTGAGTTGAAATGTTGGGTCACAGGGCGGTGTGGTTGATTGGTGCGGGTGTCCTGGAGATGTTCCCTAAAGCGCTCTGCTAGGAGGCGTCCAGTCTCTCCAATGTAGAGGAGACCCTTCAGACTCTCTGCCTTTATTCCTGATGAAGGGCTTTTGCCCAAAACGTCGATTTTACTGCTCCTCGGATGCTGCCTGAACTGCTGTGCTCTTCCAGCACCACTAATCCAGAAGGACAGTATAGTATTCAGTTGTGATGCTTTAACAGTTTGCCAACACCATCAAGGGTCACATGTTAAAAATATGCTCTTGTGAGCATGGTGTAAGTGAAAGAAATATTAATGAGTTTCAGGAATACAAGAAAGAACATTAAGAAAATTATTTCAAAATACAAATATCCATTCAAATTTTGAACTAAGTCAGACCAACATAGATTAAAAAGATTTTTTATTCCAACTTCCTTGGGAAGAGATTCGAATTAAGCCTTCTATCTTACCTCTTCCTTTGGAAATTCAAACCATTACCCAAACCTTTAGCCAAAGTGGACTCCAAATCCATCATTCAGCAGGCTGACATACCTAATGTCCCAATCTGCAATCTACACTGGGGAACTGAAAGGCTCACCTACAATTCTCACTCCAAGGTCTCAACACTCTCCAAATTAAATAATTTGTTTGACAACTCAATCCAAACCAAAAACTATTGGAAATTTCCAGACCAATGCCAGGAACCAGCGTATTGTGTTGCACCATATCTTGTTACATACAAAAGGAAGCTATTCCCCAAATCTCACTTAATATAAAGCATCCATATTTGAAGAGAACTGGTCAATGTAGCTGGTCTGTAACCAACATTTTCCTGGCGCTTATCTCAACCAAAATGAAATAGAAAAACAAAGGCCTGCCTGACGAGCCTGCTAATAGCTGTCTCTGTTCAGCTCAGACAAAAATTCAATTTGCTACATATTTTACGAGCTGTTGGACATGACCCATTTTGTTTACACACATATTTTATTAAGAAAAAGTAATTGTCATCCAAAATATGTTAGGTATTTATCTGATGGTATCAACACCAGCAGCAGCCAAATTCTAAATAAAATTTTGATTACTAGAACCAAGAATATTTGAAATAAATTGTTCAAAGTAAATACTACAAGGATAAATGAAACAGTTGGTAGTTCTTTCAGGTGTCTGAATATTGTAAATCAAGACCCACAAGCCTTTAATAACTGATGTGGTTTTAATACTAGTTATCTGTCAGCATCATTTTTTTTTTTTACAAATAAACATGTTATTTGATGTCAATCCATTATATTTTAAAATTTGGATAAATATCTGGAAATGATAAATTTCAGTACCAACAGCTGGAATGAAACAAAGCTTTATTTAAAAGCACAGAAAAGCTACTTGGAACAATAATTTGAAGCAGATGGCAAGTCTCAAAAGGTCCTTTATAAGGAATATGCAATGAAATTGTAGGGTTTAGAAATCATACTCAATTAACATTTTCTTAATACTGACTTCATCACTGTTTATTAAGTGCTCATTGAATGGGAAAATTAGGGCTATTTATCTATATTTAAATTAATTGATGAATGAGTACTTTATTTCTCACACTGTCTCTTGTTTTTTTTTCAGCACTTTTCCCTGTATTTTAGCAATGCCCTTAAAATAAGGTCTGCTTAACATAAGATTTGACACTAAATAATGTGCAAAGCAACTATATATGACAGGGAGAATTTCTTGTGCAGGTTTGAATTATTTTCTTCATTTTCATGGTTATGCCTCTTCTCTCCCAGTTAGTTCAGGGGATAATACCCTGAATCCAGGTATTTCAAACATTTTTCCAATTTCCTTGTGTGGCAATGATTAAGAACTCAGTGTTCTGACCCTATCAAAACACAATATAATTTATGTATATACATTGACATCAATTTTACAGCATAGAAACTAGTCCTTCAAATCAACTAAACTGCTTAAGTTTCTTCCTATTTGACTTTCTTCTATTCTACCAACATAGCAGAGTAAAGCTTTCTCTCAAAAATCTCAAACAGCATCCTTTTGAGTGCATCTAGTCATCTCAATCATTCGGTGTTGCAAACTTCCACATTCTCAACACACTCAGTTCCAAAGCGAGCTTCTTCAAAGGCCTACAAAGATGTATCAGGAGAACTCAATTTCTGTTATGCTACAGCCATGAATTATTGGGCTGTAAACATGTCCAAATGTTTCCTACAACCACATTTGGGGAAGAAGTAGAAGGCAGGAAATACTATATTGGAGGCTGCTAAATCCCTAGCCTCTCACAGACAAGGTATGCATCCAGAACAATAAGTGAGAACAAGGGTCAGTATTTGCTGAAAGGCAAATATGGACTCTGCAAGAGGGTGTTCTGGCAGCATTGTTCTCCAAATCCTTGAAATTGGCACCCATTTCTCATAGATTTCAATCTATCGGCCCTTTTCAGTGGGATTCATCCTGGATGGCACTTCCGTTTTATCAAAGGTTATTGGGCTAAATGGGAATTTGGAGAATGTAGAGGTCACAAATAGAGCAGCCATAATCTCAGTGAATGGTAGAGCATGTTTGTATGGTCCCAGGATAAATGTGAGCATTGTGGCCCTAAGACCTCAGACATAATAGAATTTACTTGGCTTGAGGAGGGTACTGGATGGATGGTATTGCTTTCTCTAGTTTAAGTGCAACGAACAGAATGGATTAAATAGAGCAGTACTCAAGAAACTCATACAGACTTCCCAAAGCTAGTCCACCATCAACAAGCTATAACCGCAATGTCTCTGGATGATGTGGCTCCAACAACAGTCAGCACTTTGGGCAACTGATGGTATATTGGTAGTAGTCATCCAGTGACCCAAACTCACGTTCTGGGAAATGGCTTTGAATTCCACGAAGGCACACAGTGAAATCTGAATTTCATGAAGTCAGGAACTAAAAGTTAGCCTAATGGAGAACATGGAATCATTGTCAATTGTCATTTAAAAACCTATCTGATTCACTAATGCCCTTCTAGAATAGAATATCCTTTATTGTCATGTTTACTACTTTGTAGAAGTACAAGAGTACAGTGAAAAGCTTTTACAATATCTGCCTCTCATGGCACCATCTTAGGTACAAGTACCTAGGCACAAATCTTGGATACAAAAAGAGGAACAAAAATTAGTTGCATTATTTTGGAGAGTTTAAAAAGTAAGTTAGAAATAAGACATTGTTAAAGGATTGACATTACAATCAGATAAAACATTTCAGATGAACATTACATTGCAGCACTCAGCGCAGGGCCTCCACATGTGCCAGACCCCAGTCCAACATCTGTCCAGCTCCACTGCAAGTCTCCAGTCCGCTCCATACCAGCATTCACTGCTCCAAGTGCCAGGACTGCATCCCCCTGCACCAGTTTCCACCCGGGACTCACTGTCCAGTAAAGAAAGCTGCTGTCCTTACTTAATGAAGTCTCCATGTGACTCTAGACAACAGCAATGTGACTGACTCAACTTCCCTATGACCTGGAGAACCAATCAGTTCAGGGGCAATTAGGGATGGACATACATTTTGGCATTGTCAGCAATACTTGCATCCAGTACAAGGATAAAAGGAAGCTCCATCCATGACAAAGTTGCCGCTTGGTTGGCACCTCATCCACCAACTTAAACATTCACTGCCTGCATGGGCTTGGCTATTCCGATTTCTCACACTATCCTTCACAAAGGGAGACACCAGTAGGATAGTAGAACTTCAAGAGAGTCGGTGGCAGAGGTGTGGCCATCACTAAGGAGAAGGTGTTGGGGAAGCAAACTATCTAAGGCAAATATATCACCCTGATCCAATGGACTACACCTGAGAGTTCGGAAGGAGATAGCAGAGGAGAATGTTGAGATATTGGTGGTGAACTTTCAAGAATCAATGGAGTCTGAGACGGCCCTAGAGAACTGGAAAATGGCTAATGTAACATCGCTGTATAAGATAGGAGGGAAGTAGAAGACATGAAATTATAGACCAGTTAGCCTGACTTTGACTGTAAGTAAAATTTTAGAGTCCATTACTAAGGATGGGATTGCGGAGTGCTTGGAGGTGCATGGTAAAATAGGGCTGAGTCAACACTTCGTAAGGGACTCCATGCCTGACAAATCTGTTGGAATTCTTTGAGGAGGTAACGAGCAAGTTAGACAAAAGAGAGCCAGCAGACATGATCTATATGGATTTCCAGACAAGGTGCCATACAGGACGCTGTTAAATAAGAGTCCAGGTATTAGGGGCATAGTATTGGCATGGGTAGAGAATGGCTGAATGGCAGAAGGCAGGGAGAAGGGATAAAGGGGTCTTTTTCTGGATGGCAGCTGGTGACTAGTGAAGTTCTGCAGTGGTCAGTGCTGGTACCACAACTATTCACATTATAAATTAGCCATCTATAAAAGGAACTGAGGGCATTTTTATTGAATTTGCAGATGACACAAAGATCGGTGGAGGAGCAGGTAGTGTTGAGGTAGCAGGGAGGCTGCAGAGGGACTTAGACAGGCTAGGAGAATAGGCAAAAAAAGTGGCAGATGGAATACAATGTGGTAAAGTGTGAAGTTATGTCCTTTGGGAGGAAGAATAGAGGAGTAGTCTATTTTATAAATAGGGAAAGGCTTCAGAAATCTGAAACACAAAGGGACTTTGGAATCCTACTTCCGAATTCTCTTAAGGCTAACATGGAAGTTCTTTTGACAGTTTGGAAGGCAAATTGCAATGCTAGCATTCATTTCAAGAGGCCTAGAATGCAAGAGCAGGGATGTATTGCTGAGGCTATACGTTTGGTCTGACTGCATTTAGAATATTATGAACAGTTTTGACCTCATTTCCAGGAAAGGGTGCAGTGGTCTTGGAGGGGGTCCAGTGTTGGCTCACAATAATGATCCTAGGATGAAGGGCTCAACATACAAAGTGCAATTGAGGACTCTGGATCTATACTCAATGGAGTTTAGAAGGATGAGGGGCATCTCATCGAAACCTACAGAATACTGAAAGGCCTGGATAGAGTGGACATGGAGAAGATGTTTTTACAAGCAGGAGAGACTAGGACATGAGGGCATGATCTCAGCCTGAAGGGATGACCCTTTACAACTAAGATGAGGATGAATTTCTTCAGCCAGAACTCATTACCACTGAGGACTGGTGGATAGGATAAATAGACAAAGTCTTTTCCCTGGGGTTGGGGAGTCCAGAACTAGAGATCACAGATTTAGGGTGAGAGGGGAAAGATATAAAAGAGACCCTAAGGGGCAACTTTTTCACGCAGAGGGTGGTACTTGTATGGAATGAGCTGCTAGAGGACGTGGCGGAGGCTGGTACAATTGCAACATTTAAGAGGCATTTGGATGGGTATATGAATAGGAAGGGTTTGGTGGGATATCTGGTCGGCGTGGATGGGTTGGACCAAAGGGTCTGTTTCCATGCTGTACATCTCTATGACTCTGACTGTGGAGGCCAAGTCATTATGTGTATTTAATCAGAAATCGATAGGTTTTTGGAAAACTCAGCATGTCTGGCAACATTTGTGAAGAGAAATCAAAGTTAACATTTCAGGTCCAGTGACCCTTCCTCAGAACAGGACAACCACCTGATGAAGGAACAGTGTTCCGAAAACTAGTGCTTCCAAATAAACCTGTTGGACTATAACCTGGTGTTGTGTGATTCTTAAACTTTGTACACCCCAGTCCAACACCGGCATTTCCAAATCATGAATATATTGAAACAGGCTTTGAAAAATTAGCACAAAACAATTAATAAGGTTATCCTCAGTATCTCTAACATTTATCATATTTAAAAAACGCTGCTTTTTCTCTAATATTTAAAAAGTTATTGGGCAAGATTTACTTAAAAAAATTGCTGTGAAGCACCTCCATGCCATCCTAATAATAAAAATATATCAAGGCTGAAATTTTGTAACGAGCTGAGGAAAGGAGCAAAAGCCTGTGAACATGGTATTATTTCTAATTATTGTGGCTGTCACCTCTTGTACTCTGAGAATGCACAGACACTAGTTTGTTCAGTCATTGTTCTTTCCCAAATGAATTAAGATCATCTGTCTAAGACAGAAAACAATGATCAGGCCACATGATTGCCCTGACTAATGTTGCACCATTCAAGACTCCCATTGCTCAAAGTCAACAGAATATGGCACCACTCATGGTGCAAGACAGCTGCATGATTACAATCAGTGCCAAACAGTCAAAGCATCAACAGCAATGACAGAATAAACGATAGACTGAAGATTAAATTCGTTGGTTAAAGATACAATGTAGTGCAGGTATTTTCTCACATTTTAATTTTTAAAAAGATGGATGAAAGAGCCACATTAGCTGATCTCAGTCAAAATGAAACAAAAGCAACACTAAAAAGGGGCACCTATGAAGAGCTCGAGAAACTGAACATTTAAACCGTTCTATGCTTCAGCAAGACCATGAACTTCAGACATATGAAAAATTACTTTTACAAGTGCAAAATTTGGATGTATTCTCATGATTTTCTGCAGTTCGTAGCATTGGTTGTGTTGCTAATTTTTGCGGCAATCTTTTTTCTACTTGTTCCTGGGGCTTGTTGCTAGTTTGGCATTTAGTGCCCATCCCTGGTTGCCCTTAAGAACAGGGTGGTGAACTGCCTTCCTGAACCACAGCTGTTCCATGTGCTGTGGACAGTCCTACAATGCCATTAGGAGGGAGTACCAGGATTCTGACCCAACTGAAGGGATGATGATAGATTGCCAAGTCACGATGGTGAGCAGCTTGGGAAGGGAAGATGCATTGCAGAAATCCACATACATTTCTGTCTAGAAAGACAAGGGAAGCAGATATATGGAAACACCACAACCTGCAAGTTCCCCTCCAAACCATTCACCACCTTGACTTGAAAATATATCACTATTCCTTTTCTGGGTCAAAAACCTGGAATTCCCTACCCTAACGGCAATGTGGGCTTACCTACAGCACATGGACAGCAGCAGTTCAAGAAAGCAGCTCACCACCATCTTCTCAAGGGTAATTAGGGATGGGCAATGAACGTTGACCCAGACAGTAATACTCACACCCATAAATTAATTTTTAAAAATGCTATAAGAAGTAGCTACACAACTATCTCCAGAAAATCTCTTCTGTTATTTTTCTCTCTTTTTTTCTAACCCTGATGGATATGATATGGCTAAACTACATTTATATCTGCAATTTATCTGGAAATAATAGACACTATATATGACCATCTTTCAGTGAGAGGAGTCTTACCTAATTAACATTGCAGCTTGACTGGGATTGAGATATGGACCTTACATGTCCTTGGCCTTACATATCCTAATAAGAATGTGGCTAATTCCATGGTTGCCTCACTGAAGTAAACCATTTTATTATAACTATCGCTGGCCCTCATTGCAAACTGAGACCTTTGCTGTGCAGCAAGGGCAAAGCTCAATGCCCCTGGAGAACTCTTCAGCATTCTAAAAAGGTGGATTACCAGCACTGCCTAACAGAATAGAGAATGAAGGCCACCAGCCTGCTTCTGATAAATGAGAAGCAGATAAGAAGACATGGTTGGCTAAAAATGCAGAGGATAAGTAGATCAAAATGGTGATTAAAAAATAACTTTCCTATGATATTAGATTGAAATTTGCTGAATAGAAAGACCCCAATCTTAGCTGGGGCAGCAATGCTCCGAGCACTTCCATACAAGGACACAAAACCCTGCTCAGTCTATGGCCTGCTTGCAATATCTCCATCGTTAAACAGTTCGTCAGCTCTCTGCACTTGGCCCAATACTTATAGTGCATGTTTACTTGGGTGGGGTGAGGCTCTAAGTCCAAATCTCAGCCTGGAGTCAATTCTTCAGCAAAGGACCAAAAGGTCTGAAAGAATAAGTTACAGGAAGCAAACTGACTTTCGGCAGATGTTTGGAGAACAGCACATTGCAATGGTAGGCTTCTCCAAACAGGCTAAAAATAGAGAAGTATTTCAGAAAAAGATACCCTGCCACATGAGCAAATCTATTATTGGCCGCTTGTTGAACAGCAGGCAGTCTGCAGAGACCATGCATGCAGACAGCTACATAGCACTCACTCCATATCACACCACCATGATCAAGTAACATTACACAGCAAAATAAGGTGAAAAGAGCAGAAGGCTAAATATTAATAACAGGTGTGGGGGAAGGTGGAGGGTATAAACCAACGTGCCTATATATCATCTTTATCATGCCATGGATGTCACAGAGTTTGATGCCATCAATGTATATGGATTGGATACATTCACTCCTTCCTGTGGCATTACATTCATATATAACAAAAGAAAGAAAAAAATGTCAGAACAGGCTATTAGTGAAACCTTACAAATGCTTCAGGTAGCTACAAGCCATGAATCAGGCCAATGGCCCATATTAATGCAATTGATTTCTGTCCCTAAATAAGATGTAGGTGACACACAAAAAAGCTTCCGACAAGTAATCAATGGTGTTAGTGATGGCGTAATTGTCAACATGCTGTAATGTATTCAGTTCACTTGCTCATGTAACGATACCTAATAATACTTGGAGTGGATTATCAGCACCAAATCCCAGAGCAGCAGCTTAACGGTTTAATCATAACTTTCACATACTCTGTACAGTTTACTGCCAGGATGACCAATTACCAATCAGAGACATGGAAATATCTGGATCCCAGCAACACTATTTTATTAATGAAATTAGTACATGTTTTAACTGTATAATAAAAGGTTCCAACAGGTTCTGAAACATTGCACACAGATTTACAATATTTTTCATAACAGTCTTACAGCACAAAAGAAGCTTTCAGCTCATCATGCCTGCTTCTCCTCTTTGAACTATCAAATTAGCTTCACTCCCCTGATTCCTTTCCATAGCACTGTGATCCTTTTTTCAAATGAATATCACTGTTATGATTTTGACCGCAGGAACATAGTATCTAAATCAGGGCCATTAACTCTGACCTAATGTCCTTATTGGTTCCTTGCATTTACGTCCCCAACAGTTTGTTAACATCTTTGTGTGTTTTGTGAATGGTAATGGAAATGCACAAATCTCCTAAATTTGAAACATGCTTACCTATTAAGTCTCATATACTTTTGTTCTGGGGATACAATCATTTTTCACATCAAAAAGGTCTTTTCAAAAGCTTGCTCTTCAAGATTTCTTGCTTTCAAAAATTTTCTTTGGCTAAATTCCTGAGTTCAGATCTGCAAAACCATCCACGAACACTCTAATATTTTAAGCATTTCTCCAAGCAATAACATGGATAATAAATTGTACTGAGTCACCACAATTTCCCCTACAAAGGGACAGCAATACAGTCTGTTGACTTAGTTGTCTGCTTAGCTACAGACTTGGAGAACGGAATGTGAATATTGTTCCTTATATTAAGTTCGTTGTCTGGATTGAGAATTATACTGCAGGAGGCAGAGCAAGGGCAAACCTACCAAAATGTTCCACTTTATGTGCCTTTCAGTACACATCGTGCTTTCAGAACAATACAATGACAAACCGACTTGTCAGAAAATTATACATAAAGGGAGCAGAGGAGGGGGAAATTAAAGGTAGCTAAGTAAATGTGAACTTGCTGAAACAAGAAAAGGTGGTTTTATCGTTTGGTAGAGAAGTAGCCTGTTTAAATATTAAAGAGTCTCTGGGATCGAGTTCACTTCAGAGGGAAAAAAAAATCAGTCAGACAGATTCACAAAGCATGAGCAGTTCATTACCATCTGCTTCGCATCCTCACTGAAGTTCAAACTCATTCTCTCTTTCTTGGACAATTGGCTAACATTAGTTGGACAATTAATGCCTTTGTTTTCTAATGCTTGAAAAATGTAGTGTTACAGCAGAGAGCAACCAGTTGAGTATGAAGACCCAGCATGAGCAGAAGTGGACAGTTTGGTAACTGTATGATATCTTAGAGATATTTGTTTCTGTCATCTTGCGAGTACAGAACATGACATAGTGGAAATCAAAGAAAAGATTATTCCCAACCAATAATAGAGCTACAGCAAACTTATTGGGAAATAAATAAACTTGAGAAAAGCTATTACAAATCTACACAATGTTTAAAAAATTAAAAATTCTCCAAAATCTAGTTTATAACGGGTGTCAGTGAATTCTTCTTTACACAAAAGCTAATCACATTTGAAACAAGTGAAATTAGAAATTGAAGAAACTCAGCAGGTCTGGCAGCATCTGTAGAAGCAAATCAGTTAACCTTTCAAGTCCAGTAACCATTCTTCAGATTCAGAAAACGTGGAGGAGTGTGGATTTCTAATTTTCAGGAGGTAGGAGGCCTGATGTACATATCAAATCTGCTGATTTTTTTTTTTAAAAAGTGCAAGGTTCCCATTCAAGAGAAAAAGACAATATGAACTTACAGGACATTGTTTCCATTTCTCCATGCCAGTTTAATCTACAAAGATGAAATTGAGCAAAGCGGGGGCTATAGTGTAGAGACAGCTAAAAGCTGTTCTTGAAAGATCATTGTTGCACTGACATAACAAGACCAAATGACAAGGAATTCAACAATAGAAGGAAGAGCATGGATACATCCATGCAAAGTCAACCAATCTCTGAGCACATACTTACAGATTTTACAGATTACATTACAGTGTGGAAACAGGCCCTTCGGCCCAACAAGTCCACACCGACCCGCCAAAGCACAACCCACCCATACCCCTACATTTACCCCTTACCTAACACTACGGGCAATTTAGCATGACGAATTCACCTGACCTGCACATCTTTGGACTGTGGGAGGAAACCGGAGCACCCGGAGGAAACACACGCAGACACGGGGAGAACATGCGAACTCCACACAGTCAGTCGCCTGAGGCGGGAATTGAACCCGGGTCTCTGGCGCTGTGAGGCAGATTCAGATGACAGAGAATGCACAGAAAAATAACAACTTTCACCAAGTAGACTGCTCCAGCAGACTGCAGCTAAGCATAAGGCTAATCTAACAGAAGTCTCTCGCAGATGAAGCATCATCAACTTTAAACATAGCAAAGTATCTGACAAGATGACAACTGTGATCGACCACAACCTTCATAAAGATACTACTGGGTCATTTCCTGTGATGATAAAAATTACCTGTGATCACATAGGTCCTCAACCAAGCAAAAGCAGTTGTGACCCTAGCAATTAGCTGGCTATTAGCCTGTCAAGCTGCCCAAGAAATCTGTTAGTCATCACATTCTGTCTCCAATATTACCTCAGGGATTGAACTGTTTCGACTCAAGTCAAGCAAGGTTCAAGAGAGGAAGAAACACCAGTGATGATTTATTACAATTGTACACTCTTCAAGCTTTTAAAGCTGACCTGAATGGACAGGCCTGTCCATGATTTCAAAGACTAAAAGCCAGCAGTGTTTAATTGTGCTTGACGTAGTACTGCAGCCTGCTGAGAAGTTTTGGGAAACTACTTCCAAGTCATTTGTGTTGTCTTCAGAAATAATCTGCTCACCTCACTAGTATGACAGCAATGCAGTTGATGCTGGGCATGATATAAGTAGGCAAGTAGGGAGGCCCTTCACTCCATGCTGATCAAGTTTGCCAAACTAAACTAATCCCATTTACGTGTGTTTGGCCCATATCCCTCCAAACCTTTCCTATTCATGTACCTATCCAAATATCTTTTAAATGTTGTAACTGTACTTGCATCTAGCACTTCCTCTGGCAGTTCATTCCACGTATGAACGACCCTCTGTGTGAAAAAGTTGTCCCCCAAGGTCCCTTTAAAATCTTTCTTCTCTCACCTTAAAATTAATGTCTCCTAGTTTTGAATTCCCCCACCCTAGGGAAAAGACCTTTGCTATTCATCTTGCCTATGACCCTCGTGATTTTATGAACATCTCTAAGGTCACCTCTCAACCTCCTATACTCCAGTGAAAAAGTCCCAGTCCATCCAGCCTCTCCTTATAATTCAAACTCTCCAGTCCTGGTAACATTCTGGTAAATCTTTTCTGAACCTTCTCCAATTTAGTGATATCCTTCCTAAACCGGGGCCACCAGAACTGTAAGCAGCACTCCAAAAGTGTCTCACTAACATCCCGCACAACCATAACATGATGTTCTAACTCCTATGGTTTAAGCAATGAAGGCAAACATACTAAACACCTTAACCATGCTGTCTACCTGTGACACAACTTTCAAAGAACTACATACCTGATCTTGATAAAGTGCTTTTGCCCGAAACGTCGATTTTCCTGCTCCTTGGATGCTGCCTGACATGCTGTGCTTTTCCAGCACTACTCTAATCTTGACTCTAATCTCCAGCATCTGTAGTACCCACTTTCACCTATGTTCCTGATCCCCTAAGGTGTCTCTGTTCAACAACATTTCCCAGTGCCCTACCATTAACTGTATACGTCCTGCCCTGGTTGGTTTTATAAAAGGGTGTAAATTAAATATTCTTCATTAAAATCCATCTATATCAAACATTGGCTGAATAACCCGGATCCTACCTTGTTTCTCTTTCTGACACTAACTTTTCTCTGCTTCCTGCAAAGTGTCCATTGTTCACAGTGACCCTTAACAGTTAAGTGTTGTCAAGCTTTGTGCAGTTGGAGTAGAAATTACAGACAACCAATTCTGTGCTCTCCTGAGTCCTAGTCACACATACTTCCATCATGACTCACTGGTTTAGGGTTAGCAATGATTATTAGTACTGTCATTTTTCACTCGTCTTTGCCAGGGGCCCTAGGGTCAACCTCTGCCTCCCTGCAGACAGCAATCAATTCATTCATTTGCTAATATCAAACCTGTATGTTCTCCAGTCCTCAAGAATCTTAGATAAGGGTAGACACTCTTGGAGTTCTTAATTACATATTTAATTAAACAAGACTTATGAATATCTGCACCTCCTTGGAATGGCCAGTAAAACATCAAAAAATTAACAGCGTGAGAATTGAGCTGTTCCTAGCTCTAGTTAAACAAGCTGACAGAGAAAAATGTACAATCCAGCTAAAACATAGTGATCATGACTGCAATTGTTCAATGGTAGCACACTCACCTCTGTTAAAATTGTGGGTCTGTGTCTAGTCTAACACTTCGAGAGCTACAGTGTTGGAGGTGCCAACTTTTAGAAGAGATGGAAATCTAACTGAATGTGAAAGATTGCATGACACAATGTGAAAGGCTGGTGAATTCTTCATGGCTTCCCATGAAATGATTACCCCCTTAACCAAAATCACGAAGTGAGAGATGATCTGGTTATAACCCAAGTGCTGTTTGTGACTTTTGGCTGTGCATAATTTGGCTGCTGTGTTTTTCTAGATATCATGTCTGCATTTAATTTGAGATTATGACAGCTGCTATATAAATGCAATTTCCTTGACCATTCCTTATCAAATATGCAAATTTTAGCACGAACTAGAAAAACTTGCAAATGAAAATGAGACAAAGAGCAGGAAATAAAACAAAAACATGCAATACAAAGGCCAAAGCAATTCCAAAAAAACTGTGAAAATCTCAATCATTGTACTAATATATATCTTACATTAACATTTGTTTTGCAAGATGTGTGACCAATGAGATTTATTGTGCTCTAATCTGTAATTGACCTTAAGAAGGTGCTAGTGAGCTGCCGCCTTAAATTGCTTCACTCCATCTTGTGGAGGTGAAACATCTGAGGATGTTGTGCTGATCTCACTCTTTAATCATGAGGACCCTCCGAAGACAGCACAGCACCACTCCCATCTCAGTAGTACTGCAGAGTCAGCTTTGATTTCTACACCAAAGTTCCCAAGTGGGAACTGAACTCACTCAACTCTCCAACGCAGAAGCTTAGGTGCTACTGCGTGATAGCTAACATACCACATCAAACGTATGAGCTCTCAAATAAAAGTCATAAAGGGAACAGAAAAGGATGTGGTGAAATTATATCTCTTTCAGTCCATGTTTATGATTTACATACAGAACCAATAGATTGAATTGGATTACGGCTCATAAATCTTTGATTGCCTTTCAGTCATACTGATACAAGCCTGAAGTTTGGATGTACAATTTTATTACAACCACCGATTGACTGGCTTGCGGGAGCTTTTGATTGCATTGATCTTTGGATTAACATTGTTCCCTTCATTCTGAAACAGTTCAGCTCCCCTCCAATGGGCCCATAATTCAATATCAATTACATTACAGACTTGATCCTTTCCACTGTTTTCAGCTTTCTTCTGTGCCACTGATCCAATTTATCTTGATGTCCTCTGTACTGAAATAATCTGCTCCTGATGCTATGCTACTTGATACTGTATTTACTCAGGACTGTGCAGGGAGCAGAGGCGGCTTTCCCAGTGTGAAGTAAAGCTATCTGGAACTTCCTGCTGAAATTAACAGCAAGGTGCCTTTTAAATACTTTTGCACATCCTTTTCTCTTTCTCTGTCTGATCTAACGTTGAATCTCTCACACTCAGTGACGCATTTTTCTCAAAATTGTTTGGTTAATTTCACAATCTTTCAATCCAAATGCTTAAGGAAATAAAACACTTGCTTACCTCTTCATTCTACTCCCAGATGTCCTGTTTCCCTCACTGCAATGTTTTCATTTCACAACTTGCTACACAAACAGGCAAAAGTTAAATAGAGAAGGGCAAGTTAAACAAAGGGTAATGCTGCTTGATCAGCAGAATGGCAGCTTGCATGGTGGCTCAGAACTAGCACAGCTGAAGTCGGAATGGCCTAGTTTCCAGAGTTTGATGGAGATGTGTTGACGCAGTCAGCCTAGGTTAGTAAATGACGAGCTTCATGGTGATATCCACATATGCATCCAGCTCAGAGCCTTAGCTGGGAGAGATTCTAACAGGGTTTTAATTTCGCTGACAAAATTTCTATTCAAACCCCGCTCCCTTCTCAGTGGCTGAGTGATATGGGACATCATCCTTTACAATGACTCCTTCACTGAATAAATGGTCTGTTGGCACCAGCCGACTGAGCTCACACATGAAGAGTGGTCATTTGAGCAAGGTCCTGTTGACCCACTAGGGAAAGCCCAATCCCAGCAGGAGGGAAGGGGCAGAAATTAAAGAACATAGAGTAGCAAGCCATTAAAACTAACAGAGAAGTAAACTAAATATTTCATTTCAGACAGTACACACATGACTTGTGAACTACCTTCTCTACATTTAACAGCACAATGCCACTTTTAATTACAAGCTATAAGGTTAACATTTAGCCTATATTCTCTCAGTCAATCCTGGCAATTCTACCTAGTGCATTCCCTAAAGATTTCTATAGAAAGAGTGAAAGAAATTGAAAACAGCACAAATACCGTTTTAAAACAATGCAGAGAATCATAAAAAGAATGAGATTACAATCAAGTTAAATTGTGCAGTGCTCCCTTGCTAATGCCTTCCTGCTTACTTATTCTGTGGTCAGGCAGCAATGAGTGATCATGAATCAATATTCTGAACTTGCTGTTTTGGTGACTGTTGCATTTATAAACTTTTTCTCCTGCTATTTAGCTCTGCACTTGACTGAAAATAAACTTTTTTTCTTTAATATAGTTTCCTCAGCAACTTACATGTAGGAAGGCAGTAAACATAAAAGTGAATATGGAAAGGTGATTGAATCAGTGTGCCCCTCCTATACTCTGTTATATGTCACATTGCTGCTCCAATGCATCCAAATGGCACAAACACTTGTGTTTTCCTGTTTGAAGAGATTAGGTAAACTCTTTTCATTAGAGCTGAGAAGGGGGAAGATAGTAGTGCTCAAAATCATGAAATTATGAATTAGGAGGCAAATGGGGAGAAATATTTTGGAGCACAGAGTCATCAACTAGATCAAATAAATTTCGCATTGGTCTTTAAACAGTCATATGAGGATTTTTTTTTAAATAAAGCAACTTGTTAAGACATGGAGAACCCTACCGGAAATAGTAGTAGCAAAAACGCCAGGTAAATACCTTTAATATGGATGGTCTTTCAAACAGTCAGCATTGGTACATTGGCTCAAACAGACTACAAGGTGCTGTGACATTCTAAGGTTTCATCACTAACAATGACTTCAGTGGGAATACTAAGCTGGCAATTCAGCCGCTCTGTTCTATAGTTCCAAATGTATAAATACACAATGAAAGCAGCAAGATGTCCAATTTGCCTGACTTAATTGCTGTTCTGGAAAATAAGCAATTCACACCAGGTTCCATCATTAACTGAAAATAACTATTTATTGTAAACAGACACCTTTAAAAAAATGGCAGGTGAAATAATAGATTACTAATTTATTATTGTGTCTTAAGCTATAGCTTTTAAATCCCAGTACACACAAGCACACTTATTTATGACTAAGACAACAAAAAAGGACAGTTTGGCACAAAAAGTATAAATGGAAAATGACAAGAAAACAAAGTTATGAAGAAGGAAAGTCCAGATCATAAGAATGAGTTAAATTGTCTCTCACAGTTGTTTAGATTTTGGCAATACTGACACATTGCCTGTAGAAGATCTTTCTCCATTTTGATAGTTGATCCAGTGGACCTAGGTATTTCCTTGTATTAGAGGAAGGAAAGAGAAGTGTTTTCTGTTTGCTGGGTCACAATGTCTGCTCTACAATAAACTCCAGCTTGACCAATCCGAGAGCTGTCGTCAAGCAGATTTTCCTTAACTCAAAGACTCTTGGTGCCACTCTCTCTCATTGTATCTACCTCACTACTTCAAAAACCAACACTGTCTTTTTCAAGTTGCACAACTCTCCTGGTATTTCAGCTATATAGCAGTTTATAATCCAAAATGGAAAAATATATAGTTTCTTGCAATGCAAATGTACCTCAAAAGGAGTCAGAATTTCAAGCACCTTTTTTTTAATCCAGCATTCCCACAGTAAAATAGAAACAAAGTGTTAGGGCAACTCAGCAGGTCATAGAGTCATAGAGATGTACAGCACGGAAAGAGACCCTTCAGTCCAACTCATCAATGCCGACCAGATATCCCAATGTAATTAGCCCCCCCTGCCAGCACCCGGCCCATATCCCTCCAAATCCTTCCTATTCATATACCCATCCAGATGCCTTTTAAATGTTGCAATTGTACCAGCCTCCACCACATTCTCTGGCAGCTCATTCCATACACATGCCACCCTCTGCGTGAAATAGTTGCCAATAGGTCTCTTTTATATCTTTCCCCTCACCCTAAACCTATGCTGTCTAGTTCTGGACTCCCCCACCCCAGGGAAAAGATTTTGTCTATTTATCCTATCCATGCCCCTCAATTTTGTAAATCTCTATAAGATCACCCCTCAGCCTCCGACGCTCCAGGGAAAACAGCCCCAGCCTGCTCAGCCTCTCCCCATAGCTCAGATCCTCCAACCCTGGCAACCTCCTTATAAATCTTTTCTGAACCCTTTCAAGTTTCACAACATATTTACAATAGGAAGGAGGCCAGAATTGCACGCAATATTCCAACAGTGGCCTAACCAATGTCCTGTACAGCCGCAACATGACCTCCCAGCTCCTGTACTCAATACTCTGGCCAATAAAGGAAAGCATACCAAATGCCTTCTTCACTATCCTATCTACCTGCGGCTCCACTTTCAAGGAGCTATGAACCTGCACTCCAAGGTCTCTTTGTTCAGCAACACTCCCTAGAACCTTACCATTAAGTGTATAAGTCCTGCTAAGATTTGCTTTCCAAAATGCAGCACCTCGCATTCATCGGAATTAAACTCCATCTGCCACTTTGGCCCATCTGGTCCAGATCCTGTTGTAATCTGAGGTAACCCTCTTCGTTGTCCACTACACCTCCAATTTTGGTGTCATCCGCAAAACTTACTAACTGTACCTCTTATGCTCGCATCCAAATCATTTATGCAAACGACAAAACGTAAGGGGCCCAGCACCGATGTTTGTGGCACTCCACTGGTCACAAGCCTCCAGTCTGAAAAACAACCCTCCACCACCACCCTCTGTCTTCTACCTTTGAGCCAGTTCTGTATCCAAATGGCTAGTTCTCCCTGTATTCAATGAGGTCTAACCTTGCTAATTGTTCTTCCATGTGGAACCTTGTCGAACGCCTTACTGAAGTCCATATAGATCACATCTACTGCTCTGCCCCCAATCATCTTCTTTAATGTTGATTCTCGTTGATTGTAATGATCACCCAATTAATATGTATGTTGCCTTATCTGGAAGCTCTTCCCTGTAAAATTACTACATAATTCATTAAGAAACTGCTATTCCAAAGAAGACCATGAACTCATGTCTCTGTGCACACGGGCAATTATTCTCTCTACCTCCAGGGCCCGGAATAAAGGTGAAGGAGGTAAAATTATACTGTGTCTGAGCGTTTTGCTTCGACTGAGGGGGGGGAAACAGGATGACATATGGGCCAAATGGCCTCTGTGCTTTACATTCCTTCTTCACCTGTGTTACTATCCAGTAATTCTCAAATTCAACCATATCAACATAAGAATAGCATCCAGTCAAGTTAACCAACAAGTCAACAAACTTAAAAAAAAGAAAGTCCTAAAAGGGTCATCCGTGTCCAACAACAATAAATCACACAAATGTTTACATTTGAATTAAGTGGCTTAGTCACTCCTTTATACACCTGACTAGACATACCATCAAACTCTGGGCCTTGTATATGAAAAGAAAAATTGGGCCATATTCTGACTGAATCTATTTACTAATCTCACAGGCATCAGGAGAGAAACCACTCCACAATACATGAAGCAACTTAATTTATACTAAAAAGAGGTATTGACAGTTAAATCGCTAAATAGATGGTTTGGATTATGGTGTTTTATGAAGTAATGCAGTTATTTTAAATGAATTGGTGATTCATTTGCTCATTATAATATCTGCTGCTATCCTAATATTTACTTATAAACAGAAAGCACAGGAATGACTTCAATTGTCCGAGTCCTTAAAAGGATATCAGTAACCTTGCCACGGTTATGAAGAAACAAATGACAAAAGTAAATTCACAAATGTGTTTAAACAACAACCCTTTTAACTATCTGTGCTTACCATGAATAACACTCCGTGTACTTTCTAGCAGCATCTGTGAACAAAGAAACAGAGCTAATGTTTCGAGTCCAATATGACTCCCCTCAGAACCCCAAAGATAGTGAGGACAGTGAAGAGTCATAATCACCTTTAAATGTTAGCTCTGTTTCCCCCCAACAGATCTGCCAGACCTGCTGAATCGCCGCAGCACTTACCCTTATTTATTTCAGATCTCCAGCAACCATAATACTATACCTTCAGTAAAACTTTATTATTCATTGTCTTTCATTTTATTGCACTTAAACATTTGTCACTTTAAAAGGACTTCATGCTTAAACACGACTGCTGCTACACAAAGGGTCAAGGTTCCTCTCAATATTTTCTGCTGCTAAAAATACCTTTACGTGATAGAAAAGATGTTGGCAGGAACATCCATAAAATGTTGTTGACAGCCTTTTATCTTTGCCTTGGGTTTCTACTGATAACCCATGCAAGTTTCAATAAATGATTCAAAAAATCATTGGAAATTCCTGACAAGTGTGCTTGGCCTTTGGCCATTTCCAGTTTCTAAGTCCTTTGTCAGGGATCGTGACCCTTTGAGAATTAGGTAAGAATATCCCTGTTCTTCTGAGAGAGCAGATATTTTTCAGTCCTGCACTGAAGTGGCAGTGTGCATTGTACAATAGAGTTCTATCAGTTGGATTTCAATCCATTACCATCCAATTTAGAGACATGAATACTACCCACTGAGGCACAGAAAACAAGCCTGTAAAATATGCTGTCAAACTGAGTAACACACAGAGTTAGCTGCAAGAACATTCAAGTATTTAAAGCGCATAAACTTCTGGATTTCCCACTTGAAAATTTCAGTGTAGCTACCATACAAAGGCCAGTACAGAACATGGTGACCTATTTAAAAAGCAGACCTACCCTGAAAAAGCCCAGCAGTTCTATTATGGCTCAATTAAGGAATTCATTCTTCTAGAAACAACATGAACATCCATGTTTATCCGATTCGGTGGAAGATTGGCTGAGGTTCTAACATTAGGCTGTGTCTATCTGCATTGGGCTCATTTATATGAGAGTTCAGAAGAGTCAGGAATGGCTCTTAATTGAAGTGTCTAAATTCCTGAATGGGTTTGATAAGATCAATGTGGAAAGGATGTTTCCTCTAGAGTGTGTGAGTTCTAAAATTATGATTCACTCCCTCTTCACAAGATGAGAAAACTTTACTCTTAGAGGGTTGCACAAATTTGATACGGTCTCCCTCAGAAGACAACAGATATCCAAACCTGGCAAAGAGTAAACATTTCCCTCTCTCCTTTCTCTTGGTGTCAGTAATGTTTTTTAGTTCTGTAAAGGGAATCAAAGGCTATCAGCTGTAAGTGAGAATGTGGTGTTCAGAATACACATGTATCAGCCATTCTCTTACTGAAAGGTGAAGTAAGCTCAAGAAGCCAAAAGTTTTCTACGTTTGTAGAAATTCTTCCTCAACCTAAGAATGTCAAGTTGCGCACACAATTTTATTGTAAAAAGGATTGTCACACTGGTGTCTTTTGACATTGCTTCCTATTAGCAAACTCTTTCTTCCCCCCATGTGTTGTCAAAATTCATGATATCCTAAGAGCAGTTCTGTCCATTCACTTCCCCTCATTAAGGGTTGGCCACTAGTAGATTGATTTTAGACCATTTTTGAAACAATGAACCACCAATACAAACAGGCATATAGTTGTCAACCAATTTCTTCTGGTTTAAACCTACTAATGGTTTGCATCAGCTATTTCGAGGAACCTGATGTGAACTTTCTGCGTTCCATCTTCTAAACAAAGCAAACAGGAAGAGTTGGGAACCTTCCTGCTGTCAGATTCTAATGCAGAGACTGTTTTGCTTTCCCTTAACTGCTACAGCACACAGGAGTCACACTCACACTGGATAAAATTAGCTGCTTCCTGCTAACTCTGGAAATGATAGAGATCTGAAATAAAGGCAGATATGCTGTAAACTGACATCAAGTCAATCAATTTGCGGAAATGAAAAAAGGGTAACTTGCATTTCTACTGCAAATCCTTCAGATTGGAAAACCTGTAAACAAGCTTTCCTTTACAAGGGAGTTTCTTTTCAGAAATGAATAACCAGATCTTTTCTTCAGGCCCCGGTATGACATTGTTTTGAACTGAATCCTGATACAGTGTGCATTAAGTAGTAAAATTACCTCCCTGTAAAGCATATACCCTCCTGAGTCCCATTTCAAAGATCCTCAATCTCATAGCCTTGACATAATGATCCAAATTGGTCCCACCATCCTCTGCACCAGATTGAGCTCACAATCTTTTTCACCCAGCTTCTGTTCCCAAACCATTCTCATCCCCTGCCTTCCTCTCCGAGTCACCTATTTCCAACTGCCTGGTTCAGATTGACAGCCTACCTCCACTGAACATCCTCACCCCATTGAAATCCATAGTCTCTAGTTTGATTATAACCCTCACAGTCTATCCTCCATACCAGTGTCAACTCTCAACTTCCTCGTAATTTTACCGACTTTACCCCAAACTCTGCCACTGATCACATATCAACATGGCTCCCTCCATTGATGCGTGCATGAATTCCAATGAGCAATAGCCAGGGCTCCTTAACATGATCGTGTCTACGCATTGAGCACTATTTTGAGGATAGTGACCAAAACCAACCAAATTACCATCCCTGGTGTTCCCAGCATTGTGTTTCCAGCATTTTGTGTTTCCACTGCCAATTTTGAAGATAAAAATTAAGTCATTGGAGGAGTGGAATTCAGTTGTTCGTGAATCAGCTGCTCACGATATCACTTCGTAATATTCTTCTGCAAATGACTTTTATGGATAAAACAGCATCAGTTTATTATTGCCAGTGTTTAGCCTTCAAGTTGAATACTGTCCTCTTTGTACCTTTCTCACAAGGTGCATATTCTTTTACCTTCTCAGCGCTTCTTACTGTCAGATTATGTTGTTATTTAAAAAGATGCTACTGTATTCAAATGTTTAAAGGTCATTTGTTACCAAATTTTCAATAATCCAGTATTTGACATCTCTTCTTTCTATTCCCTTACAGCCTATTAAGTCACTAAAGTTTTCAGTTCTGACTAATGGTACTCATGTGAAACCTTGAACTACCTTTTCTCTTTGGTGGTGCCCACTAACTAGATGTGTATTTCCAACATTTTCCATGTTACCTTTTTATTTGTACATTAATAGGAATCAGTGCCTGATGTGCTCCATCTATAGCTAAAGTTAAACTTGACTCCATAACACTGTGTTGTAAGTAGCGTCAAGTGATTTTCCCATGTTTTTCCAATGATTAGTTTATGGTGTATCGATGTATGTATGAAAGGCGTTGGCAAATCACTTGTCAATGCCCTCTGTTTTGATTCACAATGTACCAAAAGGATGTTGCCATCTCTGATACTTCTATTGCAAGACACAGTCAGAAGCAGTAAAGCAAATAAGAGAAAGCCGATAATTATTTACCTCCAACCACACAATTCACTTTCAATGAATCACAGAAGTGTTACATTGCAAAATGAGGTCATTTGGCCTATTGTACCTGCACCAGCTCATTAAATGGGTATCATTGCCTATTGCTAATCTCCTGCTTCTCCCCCACACAGTATTATTTGACAAGTAATCATCCAATGCCCTCTTGAATGCCTCAATTGAACCTGGCTTAACCACACTTCCAGGCAGTGCATTCCATACCTTTAACTGCTTGCTGCGTGAAAATATTTTTCCTCACTTCACCCTTGTTTCTTCTGCAGATCATTTTAAACCTATGCTTTCTTGATCTTATTCCTTTTGAATGGGAATATTTTCTAGGATGCAGATTTAAAATCTAGCACTGTTTTTAAAATCTCTCACTGGGATTGTCCAGTGCATAGCGCAATGTAAACCAGACTTCATGACTCATCATCTTTTTGTATGGACCTAGTTGAAGTTTATCAAGACCAATAACACTGACTGCATGATTGAAATTTTGCTCAAGCAACCTCCCTCAAGTATTTTGGTCAACTCAGGCATTAGCAGGTGGTAAAGGGAGATGAATTTGCAAATGTCAAGCCACATCAATAATTTTGACATAAAGGTGTGCCTTTGAACAATGATTCTTTGCACTCAATGTTAATTGGGGCTCTGTGATCAGTCAGACATCAAAGCTTATGCAGCTCTGCATTCTTCTGTCATTAACATAAAGGCTTTACCGAAGGCACATTTATGGAAAAAAGGAGTTTTACTCAATGACGCTTGTATGTGGAATATATATTATGTTCAAAACAGATATGACAGATAAAGAGCCGTAGTTGTTCATTTTCTTTTTTGACAAACCAAAAGTAGCACTGTGTATTATATAGGTAAAACTAATTTATGCACGTAGAGTCATAGAGATGGACAGCATGGAAACAGACCCTTCAGTCCAACCTGTCCATGCCGACCAGATATCCCAACCCAATCTCACCCCACCTGCCAGCACCCGGCCCATATCCCTCCAAACCCTTTGCAGCACCTCGCATTTATCTGAATTAAATTCCATCTGCCACTTCTCAGCCCATTGGCCCATCTGGTCAAGATCCTGTTGTAATCTGAGGTAACCCTCTTCGCTGTCCACTACACCTCCAATTGTGGTGTCATCTGCAAACTTACTAACTGTACCTCTTATGCTCGCATCCAAATTATTTATGGAAATGACAAAAAGTAAAGGACACAGCACCGATCCTTGTGGCACAAAGTGCACAACATATGTTTGATATTTTATTCTACAATTAATCATTTATTCAAAGATTATTACAGTGACTGATCTCAAGATCTGGACCCGTAGTCAAATATGCTGATGTCAGTTTTGTTTGGGTGAAATTGTCTCATTTATACGATTGGGTGGCTTGCTTTTCAGTTGAGATGTTAAGTTGGTGCCCCACCTGCTCTCCCAAGAGGGCACAAAAGATCCCATATCACCATCTGAGGAACAGCACAAGAGGTCTCCTGGTATCCTGGTCTACATTTATGTCTAACCAATACCCGAGACACATAATCTAGTCATGTTTCAGTGGAAGCTGTCTGTATGCATGTCAGCTGCTGCATTTCCTATGTTACAACCAATTTTTAAACCATGTGGCTACATTTGTCTATCCTGTGTCCCCAAATTGTTTAACAAACTCTTTGTGAAACACCATACTGATTATTCTCTGAAACCTCATACATGGAATTCCCTTTTATCTATCTGATAGCTTTTCTGAAGAAATTTATTACAATTTTTTGCATAACCATATTTTAACAAATAGAATATTTCTTGCATTTTACAATGCTTTATACTGTGGGTTTTCTTTATTTGTGGCTATAACTTTGTTCAGAAATTAATTAGTTACAAAACTGAATTCAGTCACTGAAGTAGCTTAGGTGAAATGTTAACTTATGCAGATCAGGGAAATGCAAATTTTTAGCTGAACTTGAGGAAACACTAACTAGATATTAACATCGCAGATCACAGCTTGTGAGAAGTAGCTTTAAAAGACTGAATAACGCGAAGCAATTCTCAATTACATAAATCATTATTCAGATTTTTCAAATTTTCATTCAACTGGAGTCATGTCACCCAAATTCATAGAAGTGTATGAAAAACTATTTAATCTAAACATCCCATCAATTATTAATTGTGTATATAATGCATTTTTAGAAAGTATTTTAATCCAATTTCGACTGTTGTTCTCTTCTATGTGTTTTCATTGCATTCCAGGTAATTTGGTGCATCTCAATCCTTCTGTTAATTATTATTGTGTCTGAAAAAAATCTGATCATTTTAGTCTGTCCACCTTAGTATGATAATGTGGTCTTGTCCATTTTTTTTATATATGGAGTCATGGAGACCACGTAATTTGCAATGGCCAACACCACAATTAGGAGAAATTATGCAATTAATAAGATTGCAGGGTTGAGTCCACGTGCCTGTTTAAGGAAAGCATCTTTTTGTTTTGCCTTGAGCACAGAGCAGTGGTTCTTTATCTCACATATGGCCACATCAGCTTCAAGATGGGGAGGTTAATGAAAAATGGCCAAGCTTCAACTCCTGAATGTAAGCTATGTTTGCAATATGTATACAGCTGGATGTCATACTAGGATAAAAGAGGCAATGATGGGATGCTCAAACTTCTGCTGAACAGTAAGCCTGAAACTTCAGGCTTACAAATGAACAATGGTCACTTTCATGAACTGCCAGAAATAGGTTATGGAACCATACCTCAGCAAATTCGGTTTTTCATTTGCTCTTCAGATGTGAACAACATGGTCAAGACCACAACTATTGACCCCGCTTTGTTACCTTGAAGGCAGTAAGAGGTCTCCTGTTTCTAAGGCATTGTTTTACTCTGTCTACACCATCATAACAAAAATATAAAAGTGCATTTATATTGTACCTATAATCTAATAAAACATCCCAATGTTAAAAAACATTGCAAAAAGCATAGAAATATCATAAGGTTTAAGGGTTCCAGGTCATTACAAAGATAGGCAAGGGCAAAGCAAAATGGCATTTGAGAAGGATGGAAATGTTAACATCAAGCTGTTGTTTAATTAGGAGCCAGTTTGATCAGTAAATAGATCAGCATCAATAGCTTAGAGATGAGGGGGAATGGAAAGAGAGGACTTGATGGAAGAAAAACATGAGAAGAGTTTGAATGACCTCTGAGTTTAAGGAGAGTAGAATGTGGGAGGCTGGTTATTACCATGTTTGAATAGTAAAGCCTTGAGGTAGCAATGGCATGAATGAGGGTGTCAGCAGCAGATAAGCAGAGGTAGAGCACATGTTAGAGGTGGAAATAGTCACTTCAGTGATAAATATGGGACCAGAAGCACATTTTGAAGTCAAAATCCTCCAGAGATGTAATTTCACCTCAGAGTACTTAATCTGATGCAGCAGTGCTTATGGTATTTAGAGCCATAGAGCACAAAAACAGATCCTTTGGTCCAACTCGTCCATGCCGACCAGATATCCCAACCTAATCCAGTCTCATCTGCCAGCACTTAGCTCATATTCCTCTAAACCCTTCCTATTCATATACCCATCCAGATGCCCTTTAAATATTGTAATTGTACTAGCCTCTACCACTTCCTCTGGCAGCTCATTCATATAAGCACTACCTTCTGCGTGAAAAAGTTGCCCCTTCAGTCCCTTTTATATCTTTCCCCTCTCACCCTAAACCTACGCCCTCTAGTTCTGCACTGCCTCACCTCAGGGAAAAGACTTTGCCTATTTATCATATCCATGCCCCCCATGATTTTATAAACCTCTATTAGGTCACCCCTCAGCCTTCGATGCTCCGTGGAAAACAGCCCCAGCCTATTCAACCTCTCCCTATAGCTTAAATCCTCCAAACTCTGACAACACCCTTGTAAATCATTTCTGAACCCTTTCAAGTTTCACAACATATTTATAATAGGAAGGAGACCAGAATTGCAGGCAATATTCCAACAGTGGCCTAACCAACATCCTGTACAGCTGCAACATGACCTCCCAACTCCTATAATCACTGCTCTGACCAATAAAGGAAAGCATACCAAACACCTTCACTATCTTATCTACCTGCAACTCCACTTTCAAGGAGCTACAAACCTGCACTCCAAGGTCTCTTTGTTCAGCAACACACCCTAGGACCTTACCATTATGTATTAGTCCTGCTAAGGTTTGCTTTCCCAAAATGCAGCACCTCGCATTTATCTAAATTAAACTCCATCTGCCACTTCTCAGCCCGTTGGCGCAACTGATCAAGATCCCATTGTAATCTGAGGTAACCCTCTTCGCTGTCCACTACACCTCCAATTTTGGTACCATCTGCAAATTTACTAACTATACCTCCTATGTTCACATCCAAACAATTTATATAAATGACAAAAAGTAGTGGACCCAGCGTCGATCCTGGAGGCACTCCAGTGGTTACAGGCTTCCAGTCTGAAAAACAACCCTCCACCATCACCCTTTGTCTTCTACCTTTGAGCCAGTTGTGTATCCAAATGGCTAGTTCTCCCTGTATTCCATAAGATCTAACCTTGATAACCCGGTATCTCACGGGGAATCTTGTCGAACGCCTTACTGAAGTCCTTCAGGACTCCCTCCTACAAATTGCCCACCACTGATGTCAGGCTCACCAGTCTATATTTCCCTGGCTTGTCCTTAGCACTTTTCTTAAATAATGATACCACGTAAACCAACATCCAGTCTCCCAGCACCTCACCTGTGACTATCGATGTTACGAATATCTCAGTAAGGAGCCCAGCAATCACTTCCCTAGCTTCCTACAGAGTTCTAGGGTACACCTGATCAGGTCCTGGAGATTTATCCACCTTTGTGCATTTCAAGACATGCAGCACTTCCTCCTCTATCATGTGGACGTTTTTCAAGATGTCACCATCTATTTCTCCACATTCTATATCTTCCACATCCTTCTCCACAGTAAACACTGATGCAAAATACTTGTTTAGTATCTCCACTATTCTCCTGCAGCTCCACACAACTGCTGCCTTGCTGGCCCTATTTGCTCTCTGGTTATCTTTTTATTCCTAATTCTTGTAACATAACACTCTACATATTGTGATATTGAAGAATCTAACTGGCAGTGCTAGGAGTTATAATTAGCTTCTACATACAATCCTCGCATTCACAGGAATATAAATATCTGGGCTAACATTAAGCGAGAAGATTAAACAGAAGAGCATGCTTCTAGTGTGTGTCTTCCTTCTTGAGATCCAGGGTAAGATAAAGTATGGGATATTTACATCCTCAGGTCACACATGATAAACTGATGATAACATAACCATTTTTCTTTGAGGTATACTGATATTCTGACTGTTAGACATAACAACACTGCGTTTGTGTCATAAGGAGAGATGGTAATGGAGAGAAAACTGGAAAAAAACAAAAACAACATCTTCTCTCAGATAAATCAAGCAAGCGAAAACAGCAAATCTGCAGATGGAGAGAAATGTTACAGTTCTTGTTTGTAATATTGCAGGTAGAAGCAAAGAAGGAGATGTTCACTGGGCAGTGATGAATGTCAAGGATTGTGTTGAACACACCAGGAAACAATCTGCCACAAAGCACGACGAAAAGATAAACAACAGCCCCTGGTGCACTAATTTCTTGACAAATGAATCCCTGAACAATCATGTATCCAAGTTCCTTAAGAATATTACATGTTATAAATAAGCACCACCATTTTCACCCACTATCTACCCAGCACTGGTGTACTCCATTAATCTGACAGCACAAAAGTAAAAAATAGGTTTCTCTGTGGAAGAACGCTGTGTAACCACAGTAGATCTACTCCATCCATGTAAAGAGATTAGGCCGTGTGCAAAGAACACCTCTGCACAATCTACCAAGAGTTTGCACTGAGTATTTCCACTCCATCCATCAATAAAGCATGCAGTTTGCTGAGGACCACTCCACTCCCAACTATCTTTTATCAGTGCAAACTATAACCAAGACAAGTTTAATCTATCAATCAGCCTTCAATAGCATGACAGCGATGGTGATTGTTCAATTCCATCCAACTGCTGGACACATAATATAACTACAGCAGCTTCAATAAATCTAAGGGGGTGGGGGAGAAGAGAGGGAGAGAAAAGATAAATTGCAAAGGGGAAACAGACTGTAGAGTGGGGAAAGAGTCTGGGGTAGTAATCAAAACTGTAAGGTTCGGGAGCAATGAAGGTTACAGGGGCTATACAGAAAAGAGTCAGAGTCATAGAGATATACAGCACGGAAAGAGACCCTTCAGTCCAACTCATCAATGCCGACCAGATATCCCAATGTAATTAGTCCCCCCTGCCAGCACCCAGCCCATATCCCTCCAAATCCTTCCTATTCATATACCCATCCAGATGCCTTTTAAATGTTGCAATTGTACCAGCCTCCACCACATCCTCTGGCAGCTCATTCCATACACATGCCACCCCCTGCATGAAATGGTTGCCCAATTGGTCTCTTTTATATCTTTCCCCTCACCCTAAACCTATGCTGTCTAGTTCTGGACTCCCCCACCACAGGGAAAAGACTTTTTCTATTTACCCTTTCCATGCCCCTCATGATTTTATAAACCTCTATAAGGTCACCCCACAGCCTCCGATGCTCCAGGGAAAACAGCCCTAGCCTATTCAACCTCTCCCCATAGCTCAAACCCTCGCAACATTGTTATAAATCTTTTCAGAATCCTTTCAAGTTTCATAACATCTTTCCGATAGGAAGGAGACCAGAATTGCACGCAATATTCCAACAGGGGCCTAACCAATGTCCTGTACAGCTGCAACATGACCTCCCAACTCCTGTACTCAATACTCTGACCAATAAAGGA